>NW_006399808.1:11696956-11706772 GCF_000299155.1 Elephantulus edwardii | reverse complement strand
ACTGCCCTGACGGCGGCGGCGGCAGTGGCGGCTCGCTGGTGGGGGTTGGGAGGAGTGCGACGGAGGCTGCTCGGGCAGCTGGAAGTGGCAGTCGCGGGAGGCCAAGTGGAAGATCTGTAGCTGGAAGCGTACCCCAGGCCGGGCGGAGGAAGCGACTGCTGTTGGAGTCCCGCGAGCAAGCGGCGACGGCGGCGGCTTCACGGTGAAGCAAGTGTCTAAGGCTGAGAGTCCGCAGCGGCGGCGGCGCAGCAGAGGGCACGGCCGCGGCTGGGGCCGAGGTAACCGAGGGGCGGCGGCGGCGGCGGCGGCGGCAGTAGTAGTGGAAGCGAGGCCCCACCTTCAGGTCGGAAGCTCGGGAGCTGGGGCTCTGGCTCCGACCTGACCCACCCTCTCCAGCCTGCAGCCCCGCACCCGACCTCTTTCCTTGCTTCGCCGGTGGCCGGGCGGGGGCGGAACCAGGGTGCGGGATGGGGCCCGCAGAACCGGACCCCGACCCGACCGGGAGGCTACCCCTCGACAGGGATTGGCAAGGACCTCAGGGACCCCCTCCCCCTTCAAAAGACACACCCCAGTCGCGGGGCGGGGCGGGGTGCGGAGGCGCTCCCAGGCTTCTGGAAGGGAAGACCTCAGTATCCCGGCTGCACCTCCGAGCTGTGGCCTCTCGGAGGTGGCCCCCCTGTGGCTCTTTGAGGAGGCTCAGACCTAAGGTAGTTCCCCTCTCTGGGAATCCCTAGTTCCTATTGTCTTTATCAGCTGAAACTAGAGGCCGGAACTGTAGGCAAACACCCACCAGCCTGGAACACTCCAGACCTTATCCCTTTCCTGCTCAGAAGGCATTCTCCCTTCTCTGACCACAGTAGTAGATTGAATTCCCAACAGTCATGTCCAAACATTCTTCATCTTGGTACAGAATAAGGACGGATTTTCGCTGGTCTTGTGTTGGGACTTACCATGCATGGAAGAGTACTTCCCATTAAAAAAAGAATAATTAAAACCCCCTAATTTCCATTCATCCACAACGCGGAGGTTGTACTATATGTTAATCTGTTCTTTCTAGCAATCAACAAAGAATTGTGGCTAATGTAGACACTGCAGTTGGACTGGTTGCATTGCAAGTGATCTTAATTGGAGCTATTCTTGTAGATAGGAAAAACCTTTATGGTTACAGTTGATGTTACTGTACATATATAAACATTTCCCACCACCATTTGCACCATGAGAATTTTTTAAAGGGATGATGATTGAAATGTGGGAAATAGGATCAAAGAAGTTGAAAATTATAAAAAGAAAAATTAATTTATGGTTGGATAGGATAATCAGCTTTTTACAAGTGTCCACGATGAAGTATATGGATTTTTGAGATACTTAAACTGGGAAATTGACAAATAATTTCCTTTGGCAAATGAACTTTGAATTTATGATATTTTATACTGAGATGCTTCTGTTTGTTGTAATTCGTTTATTACTTGTAGAATCTGTTAATTAGCTGGACATCTTAAAAATCAAGACACCTGTAAACAGGTTCACTCGGAATCCACTGTCTTGAAAACACATTTTATTAATACTTTGAATTTAAAAGGTGTTAAACAGTAGTCTGCCATTTCTGCCACATCAGAGACCGTAATCTGAAACAGCTCCTTAGCAGTTGCCCAGATTTCTGAAACTCTGAGGGTCTAGGATTTTTTGTGACAATTCTTTCACAGGAAATTCAGAACTACCTAAGAACTATGTAAGTTCAATCTCTTTGATGACATTTCTATAATGGACATCTTTTCTGAATCTAATTTTCAGATACAGAAGTAACACTTGGAATCTGGAGAGTCAGTTTGCACAGATTGAAAGACTGGGTTTTCTCTTCAGTTTTCCAGATGTATTTTCACCTCTGTATCCTTGAACCATCCACAATCACATAAACTCCAGATGTAGCCATGGAGTTATGTGATCCATCAAGACATAAAAAAAGTATTACTGAGCCTTGGAACCAGGCATTTTTCCCCCCATCAGTTAAACAATTTAACTGATAGTGTTCTCTGCAAGTCAAGAATAAGGAGCCAAATAAAGCCATGAACATTCTTTTGGCAGAAGGACTTTGTTGCTGTTGAATTTTCCTCTGACTTTTCATACTCTGTCATTCAAAGTCAACTTAATTTTCAAGTTCTGCCCTAATGGATGGAAAGACCTGTCTTAAGGTGTCCAGATTCTAGCACATGTTGAAGATAAGAAGCCTATTATGACTAATCCTTGGGAAGAGAAAGTCTGCAAAATGGCTCAGACCAGTTTACTGCAGGGGAAGCAATTTTACTGTAGGGAGTGGGTTTTCCACAAGCTTCAGCATTGCCTTCAGGAGAAAACTAACTGCTGCAATAGTGCTGTCAACACACCATCCCTTGTAATGAATTCTGGGAATAATACTAGTGTTGTATCTGGAAAAGGGGCTGCCTGGGGTGTGTTATTAGTGGGAGGGCCTGGCAGCGGCAAGACAGCCCTCTGTACTGAGCTCTTGTGGCCAAGTTCACCTGCAAGTTTACAGAGAGGTTTACATCGCCAAGCTTTGGCCTTTCATTTCTGCAAAGCCCAGGACTCTGATACTTTGTGTGTTGGAGGTTTTATTAGAGGTCTAGTTTCTCAGATCTGTCGCAGTGGACTTCTCCAAGGATATGAGGACAAGCTAAGAGATCCAGCAGTCCAAAGTCTTCTACAGCCTGGAGAATGTGAGAGGAACCCTGCTGAAGCATTTAAAAGGTAACAGTAGAAGGCAAAAGGTTTTAGTTCTTTATGAAAAAGTTAAAGTGCTTTCCTTTTTTTCTTGTTTTGTAGGGATACCTTTTACTCATATTATGTACTGGCAATAATAGTTATTACTGCACCTGTTCCTTAAAATTGCTTTAAGTTTGAAGCAAACAGAATTTTCAGTTTTTGGGTTAAACAGTGTTCTAGCAATTAGAATTACACTTTTTAATTTTAGTTAACTAACAGAATGTAAAGCACTAAAGAAACTTTAAAAATATATTTATGGAAATATTTGCTTTTCCAACATTACTTGCATTTTGGTCAGAGGAAATTTGTTTTATGGTAGAGAAGAATACCCAACTTTGTGGAAACTAGGCTACATTTTCCAGGAAAATGCATTTACAGAGCTGGATTTAAAGGAACTCAGCATAGAATGTGCAGAGTTTTTTCCATATAGTATTAGCATTTCTGTATATAAGAAAAATTAAGAGAGGTCACTGACCAATGAGATTTTGAGGAAACTTTGCTAGTGTGCTTTGAGATTATTCCTTGCAAATGAAAAGTAGAGTGGTAATTTGAAATATGTGACAGTTATTAAATTGTTACAGTTTTGGATCATTTAAATACTTTTAGTGAGTGATATAAAAGAACACTTTCACCTCAACTCAGTTAAGCTTTTTTTTTTCATTTTGTAGTGAATGCATTGGACTCAAGTCACTGTTCAAACTGGTTTCAGCTTCTAAAAGTGTTCAGGAAAATGTTCCTTGAAAATCAGGCAAATTGTGGTTTTGTTGCCTTTTGGCTGCTTTAGTTATTTCATCATAAACTTTTCCCCTTCACCCTAAGCAGGCACAAGTTTCTGTGTGAGTGTGACTGTGTGAGGGATCTGAACAAGATTTGAACTTCTGTGAAGAAGATTGCCATTTGGTCTTATGATGCCTCCAGTTACCATGGTTTAAAATTGTGTACATTTTTAAGTTGATATTAAAAAAGAATAATACTAGCAAGCAGTACCTGCTCTACTTTACAAATACACATAATACAAAATACTGGAAAATAATTCGAAATACATAATACAAAAATCTGTATAATAATCTTGTGAGAAGGGTTCTTTTAGTATCCCTGTTTTATTGATGATGAAACTTAGATAGCCTAAGTAACTCTTTCAAGGATTGGGGCTAGGAAGTGATGCCAGAGCTGGGATTTTACTTACGTGTTGACTTGACAGCATCTTATCTCAGTAACGTGTGTGTGTTTGTAATCATAGAAATTTTTTTGGAGGACTTAAAGGAAACAGTATTCTAATAAAAGTTTATATATGGTAAAATTGGAGTGCAGGAGGTGTGTCATAAGTCTTGGTTTTATGCCATATGCCAAAGAATGCAGTTTTCAGATGAGCATTCCAGAATGGGAGTTGTATTTGTTTTTAGTTGCCCTCTATTCAGCTCGGACTCATAGTGACCTCATGGGTAACAGAATAAGATATTGCCCAATCCTGTGCCATCATCATTTTTTTTAAGTAGTTGTAGTCATTGTGCCAATCTGTCTCATTCAGGATTTTTCCCTTTTTCATTAATTCTCTATTTTACCAAGCATAACGTTCTTCTTTAGGGACCAACTCCTTCCCCTAAGATACCCAAAGTATAAGAGAGAAGTCTCACCTTTCACATATTCCTGGTTATATTTCTTCCAACACAGACCTGCTTGTTCTATTGGACAGTCTTGTCTGCTTACTTGCAGTTCAAATTGGCCTATAGGCACCTTGGAAGAAATACCTAGTGACATATATTTTTGAAAAGTCAACCATTGAAAACTCTGTGTAGCACAGATTTCCTCTGATGCACATAGGGTCACCCTGACTACTATCTACTCAGTGACATCTGATTTTTACTTAATTCATGATTGGATCTTTTTTCCCTTTATTTTATTTTATATTGGTTTGCTTATAAAGTTCATATACGTTGTCTTTCACACTGTTCTTCATTTGTACTGTGTTTCATACATTCTCATGAGTTATGTTTTATAAAATTAATCACTGTTGGACCTTGCCCATCAATACCCTGTGTTTTCAGATCCCCGCTGGGTTCCTCATTAAAGTAATAAGTCATAAAATTATAATAACTTTGGTATTGGTTTCTAATAATTCATAGGGATACATTTCCTCTAAGTATGGAGCTGTAATACAACCATGTTCAAATAGAAACAAAAAAAATCTCATTCACAGTAGGAAAAAAACCCCTATACATATATATACACCCCCACCCCGTGTGTGTGTGTGTGTGTGTGTGTGTGTGTGTCTGTGTCTGATGAAAGGGGAGAGTGCTGGTAGCTTAGTGTAAGAAATTGTGCTGTTAAGCCAAAGACATACGACATACAGTTAGAATGAACCAGCTGTTCCCCACGAGAAGCTGTGTCCTGTGCAGTTTACTGCCAGTGAACACCCACTGGGAGGTCAGCTGTGGATCGGTAAAAACAACTCCTCAACATCTAGTCAGAAGCAACTCATTGCTGATCCTCCTGCAAGTTTGCAGAGGTTGTGAAACACATGGGAGGACATTACCCATCTTTCTCCTAAGCAGCGGTGGTAGCCTTGAACCATCAGAAAAGCAATAATAGTATTATTGGGTAATAAATATGAGAATAAGCACAGTGTTCATATACTACAAAAACATTTTAAATAGTATTACATAATCTGCCAAGGTTTGGTGTCCTAGTGGTAAGGAGTTGTAATACCAACCCAAAGGCAGGCTGTTAGAATCCACCAGCTGATCTGCAGGGCAAAGATGGACAGTATCCTTCCACACAATTTAGTGCCTCTGAAACCTATTGGATGGTCAGCTATGTGTTCGTTCCAACTTGCTAGTACCTAACAACAACAAAGAGACATTATTTTTTCCTCCTAGCTGATTAAAGGCAAAGCTGTCCTTAGTATACACAGACTGTTCCCCACCCCCACGTCTGTTAGTAGAACTGTTACTGAAGTTTATAGTGAGATACCAGAAGCTAAAATCTCTCATTTTACTTTCTGTTTTCAGTCTTTTAATGCAAATTATATATTTATATTCAAGGTGGCTTTTCCAGAGGTAATATTAGAAGCCAAGTTCATCACCATTTCTATAATTGTTTTTAAAAAGATAATGGGGGAGGCATTTAGGTTTGAGAGAACTATCAAGGTACCTAATTCAGGAATGAGAGTTGAGTAGAGGCATTCCCTGGCTTACAGTGCCATCTGTTCCTAAATATGACCCTAAGTCAGATTGGTAAGTAAGTTGAAAGAGGTGTAAATGGTTATGATATAACTTTATTTTTTTTTAATTTGAAGAACGCTGACATCTGATTAAATCATGCAAATACTCGAGTCTGTAGGAAGTACAAGGCCAAAGAGAGGTAGACATTTGAACGTCCTACCTACTCTCTTGCCCCTCAATGGAGGCATATGGTCGACCAAGCATTTTATAATAAAGAGCAGCAGTCTCTGTTTTTCCTATGGGATCTTTAGTGGCAACAGCACTGAGGATTCGCCTTCCTCTTAAAAGAGCTGCTTCAGGGTGTAAGAGCTTCTGGGACCATAACTTTAACCAAGCCTTCCATAACAGGGTTGGTTTTTTTTCTTTTACTTTCTATAACAGACAAGATACTTGAATAAAAGCAATGAATCGCTTTAGATTCAGAGCCACTTCAGTGATTTAACTGAGAGCTTATTTGTTGTTGCAATCACTTGCTGTGCATCAGAGAGCTGGGCAATGACTAGGGATGATAGAGAATTGATGCCCTTGAGCTGTGGTGTTGGAAAAGAGTATTGAATATACCATGAACTGCTAAGAGAACAAACGGGTTCATCCTAGAGAGAGTTAAACCAGGCTGCTCCTTGGAGGCAAGGATTCTGAGGCTTCATCTGACATTTTTTGGACATGTTGCAAGGAGAGACCAGTCCTTGGAGAGGGACATCATGCTTGGGAGGGTGGAGGAACGGCGCAAGAGAGCGAGACACTCAGTGAGATGGATTGGTTCAGTGATGCGGGTAAGTGTGTCAGAGACAATAACATTGGGACAAGATAGAGCAGGGTTTAAGGCTGTTGTACATAGGGTCTCTAGGAGTTACAGGTGACTCGACGGCACATAGCAACAACAACACCCACTAGTTCACTTTGATGTATGGTGACCCAGTGAAGAATAGAGCTGAACATTGCCCTGTCCTGCACCATTTTCATGATCTCTGTCACCCTCAACCTCATTTTGTTAGTCACTGAGTCAATCCATCTCTTTGAGGGTCTTTCTGTCCCAGCATATTATCTTTTTCCAAGTACTGCCTTGTCAAAACATGCCCAAAGTATTTGAGCAAATTTTCACCATCTTTGCCTACGTTGTCATTAATATTTGTTTATATCCTTCTAAGATTTGTTTATATCCTTTTGTCAGTCCATTGTATATTCAATATTCTTCTTCAACAACACAATTCAAAGGCATCACTGCTTTTTTCTGTCATCCTTATTCATTGCCCAACTTTCAGATGCATAGGAACAATTGAAAAGAACACGACTTGGATTGGACACAACTTGGTCTTTCTCCTTCCCCCCCACCCCTTGTTGTGTGATGGCCATTTGCATCCATCTGACACAGGGTCTGACCCAGGAGGGGATTGATTGTCCCTCCTTCTCCAGTAGAGCATCTGGTGGATTAGAACCGTACGCCTTCGGGATCATAGCAGTTTCTTGCCATTAGGCCACCAGAGCTCCCTACAATTTAGTCTTTAACATGAAATCCTTGCTCTTTATTTAGCAGTCTCCAGAGTTCCTTAACAACAAATTTTCCTAAAGAATCCTTGTTCATTTTTTATTTCTTGACTGCTGTTGCCATGAATATTGATTGTGGATTCAAATAAATGAAATATTAACATCTTCTGTCTTTTCTCCAACTATTATAATATTACCTATGGGATCTCTCAAGAGTAATGAAGAGCAGTGACGTCAGGCTGGAGACAAAGGTATGCCTGATCCAGGCTATAGTCTTCTCAGTTACGTGCTATGCATTAGAGAGTTGGACAGTGACTAGGGATGATAGAAAGAGAATTGATGCATTTGAGCTGTGATGCTGGAGAAGAATGTTGAATAAATCATGGACTGCTAGGAGAACAAACAGCTTTGTTCTAGAGAAGGTGAAGTCAGAATGCTCCTTGGAGTCAAGGATCTGAAGCTTTGTCTGACATACTTTGGGTATGTTGCAAGGAGGGCCTGGTCCTTGGAGAGGGACATCATGTTTGGGGGAGTTGGAGGGACGGCACAGGAGTGGAAGACCCTCAATGAGATGGATCAGTTCTTTGATTGGGGTGGTGGGAATGGGTGTGTCGGAGATGGCGAGGTTGGCACTGGGTAGAGTGGCATTTAGGGCTCTTGTACATAGGGTCGCTATGAGTTGCAGGTGACTCGATGGCACATAACAACAACAACAATTGGTAAAGTGGTGAGAATTTTTATTGTTGTTGAGATGTATATATATTGAAGGCTATATAGCAAGTGTTTCATCTCCACTTTCTGCATGTTAAGGCTGTGTCTTCTGCATGATGCAAATTGTTATTGAATCTTCCTCCTATCCTGATGCCACATTCTTTTTCATATAGTCCTGAATCTTTAATTATTTCTCAAATTACTTAAAAATAATGTGTGAGCAAATTTGTTTAACATTAAAGACAAGACTGAGTTTTTCCCAAGTCAGTAATTCAGAAGTTCCTAACCTACAGAACTGTTTTAGTAGTTTTAGGTCTTGAGACATATTTTAGAAGCAGAATTTACAGAGGTTACTTCATTCAATCAGAAATACCTTTCTGAACTTTCTACGGTATTTCTTTGAATCCAACAGCCTTTGCAAAGAAATAGATATGGAACTAGAATCTTTTCCTGTTGTTGTTTAGCAATCAGAAAAAAACACTTGTGAGATTTTTATGAAATTGGGTCTTTCTGTTTTGGGTAAAAGTTGTTTATTCTGTGTAGCGTTGATCTCAGTGTTTTCAGGTTTGTTGCAGCTCATTGCAATTCTCTGTCAGGTTTCAGAGGCTGTAAATCTTCGCCGGAGAAGGTGGAGAAGGCTTATCATCTTTGTTGGAATGGCTGGTGGATTCAAGCTGCCAGCTGTTCGGTTAAGCAATCTGGCACATTATGCACCATGCCACTAGACATGTTGTAATGCTGGTTACAAAATGAAATCTCTTCAGGTGTACCTTGGAAGAACAAAATTATGATGAAGAGTTAATGATGACTGGCCAAAAACAGTGGTGAGCTAGCTTGGGTTGTTAGAAAAGGATTGAAAATTTAGAGTCTGAAGCCTTATGTGTTTGTGTTTTTTTTTAAATTTCTTTTCTTTTAATTTTGAAATTTCTAACAAAAACGCTGTCATCCTTGAATGGAGCTTTTTTTTTTTTCCCCCCCCCTTGGGTATAAGTTCTGTTTGTCTATCATTTTATCTTACATTGTAGTACTTACGCATGTTTTTTGCCTTCTACTCTGTTAGGCATGTGTTTCTTCATGACATAATTCATGACTGGTTAATCTTTTATATTTACCTCTGTGCTTGTATAACATTTGGTATCAGTAATTTATTATTTTTTGAATGACTGCTACTTGCCTATCTAGAATATCTTTGCACCTATGAGTCAGAATCAATTTATAGGCACACAGGAACAATTGAAAAATATCAGAAGCTCTTGACTAGGAAAGGAAATTTAAAATATAATGTCCTTTATGCCACTTTTATACACAGACCAGACTGGAATAGTGATTATTAATTTATTAATCTACTAGCTCCTCTTTGGCATGTATGAAAATAGCATTGATCCAGATAATTTTATGTGGTCAGATGTCTATCTCTTGTCTCAACTGGCTCCAGATAGTTTATTTTTGGCAAGCTCAACAAAAGGGCTAAGAACAGCATTTGACTGGAAAGTATACTTCCTTCTAATCTTCAATTGTGGGATTTCTAGACAGAGTGTCCCCCTTCCATTATTTGTATTACATGCCTAGTCATATTTAAGATTATCATTAACTACTTTTAAATATTCAAAGACTTTTTTGAAAATGTCCCTTATTATTTAAT
>NW_006399808.1:11694696-11696856 GCF_000299155.1 Elephantulus edwardii | reverse complement strand
TAAAATTAATATATACTTTTCCTAATAAAAATTTTACCTATGTTTATATTTTCATATAAGACCTTCACTTTTACTAAGTAGTCTGTTGTTTTCAACTTTACGTATTTTTTTCATCTAGTCAATTTCAGCAGTGGGGTTGTATACAACTTAGTTGCACTAATGCTAATAGGTTTTGGTAACCTACTACCATCGACCAGACTCAACTTTATTTTAATGATACTATTTTTTTGAGATGGACCTCAGTTCATTCACACCTTCTCACTGTAGCCTTTCAGAATTTTTTCTTTTATGTAGATTGGCTTCCTTCTGTATACTTTATATTTGATGCTTCTTTTGGTTCCTGGTAATCTTCCATAATTTTTGCTATCATGGAATGACAAGTAGCTCCTCTTTGTACGTTTTTACTGTTTAATAGTACATAGTACATGTAATAGTACATGAGTACTATTCATTTACTTACTTCTTAAGTCAGATTTTTTTAGATGGGAAGGAAAAAAGTATCCTGCATGTCAGTCTAGTTTGTCTATTTTAAAAAAACTTAAAATAAAATTGTTTCTTATTTATAAATAAAAAAATAATTTTGCTGTAGTGGCCTTGTTGGCAAGAAGCTGCACTGCAATCCCAAAAGTACGTAGTTCAAGTCCCCCATTTGCTTCATGGGAGAAGGATGGGTCCTCCTGTGCATACTCTGGAGGGTCAGCTATGGGTCCGTTCCAACTCAACAGTACACAACAACAACAAATTAAAAATATACATATGTGGACTTTTTTTTTTTTTTTGGTATGTCTTAAGGACTGAGGGGAAGCAGCTCTGGAAATGCTGAGAATACTCTGAGGTGTCTAATAGGTTCCTATTTATAGTGATTTGTATAGTACAGAGTATAACTGCCCCATAGGGTTTCCAAGACTGAAAGCAGACTGCCACATTGTTCTTCTGGGGAGTGGCCAGTGGATATAAGCTGCTTTTTTTGGTTAGCCCTTTAACCATTGCAACACTAGGTTTGCTAATGTTGACATTGTGTACCATCAATTGGAGCCAATTCGTAGTTGACCCTCCAGCAGGTTTTCAGAGCCAGTAAATCTTGATGGAGGACATTGCTCATCTTTCCCATGTCCTGTCCTATACCGTCCTCATCATCTCTGACATAATTGAGCCCACTGCTGTAGTGTCTGTGTCAATCCCTCTTGTTAAGGGTCTTCCTCTCTTTCACTGACCCTCCACTTTTCCAAGCATGATGTCCCTCTTCAATGAATACGCTCCTCCAAATACAAGTGTGTTGTTTCCTAATCATCAGGAAAAACAAAAAACTTTTTTTAAGCTCTTAGTTACCATCATTTATCTCATGATTTCTGTCTGTAACTGTTACTTCCTCTCCCCATATCTTGTTTCTTTTTAACCTATTGAAATCTGATGTTTACTTCTATTTAGGGAACTCTGGTGAATTAGTCACAGAAAGATGCTTATCCATCCTTGCCTCTGAATTCATTGTCCAATCTATTTCCGATTTGTTTTTAAATTTATTATTCTTTCTTCCTTTCTTAATCCTTTGTTAACTTGAGGTCCCTTTCTCTAGATTATAATTGTTTAACAAAGCTTCTCTCTTTTTGCATATAAGTATTCTCTTCTTATATACCAGTTTTATTTCCTCTACTTATACCTTAAATAAACAAATCTGCATTAGTGGTTTTTCTTTTTTTTTCTGGTCCACATCTTTCTTTTGAATTGTACTTATTATGTCTTTCACTTACTTTCCTGTACTCAAATCGCTTTCCCTTACAGCATTTCTGTTCACTAAATCATTCATTTATTTCTCAAATAGTCAGTGCCAGATATACGCACCAAGTGTTAGTTATCCAAACAGAAACACTGAGTTAAGGTAATGGGGAAAATAAAGTAGTGAAAATCTAAGAAAGGTTATGTGATGATATGAAAGCATAGGTGAGGAAACTTGATCATTATCTGAGGTTCTGGGAAAATCAACTCTTGTTATCTAAGCTGTTGTGTAATCCTTATCTCTTAGACCTTTCCACTCAAGAATGTGATCCTTAGGTTACATTAGCATCCCTGAGGTGGTTTTAGAAATGCAGCCTCTCAGGTAGAACGAATCAGAGTCTGCCTTTAACAGATTCTTTTTTCTTTTTTTAAAATTAATTTTAATGA
>NW_006399808.1:11680867-11693681 GCF_000299155.1 Elephantulus edwardii | reverse complement strand
CTCTGTTGGAGAAGTTTTTAGATGTGCATAGGGATTTGATTCTTAGAAGGTCCCATTCATCTATTTTATCCTCTCCTGGTTGTAGATTTTTCAGGATGCTTGGAAGACTGTTTATGTTGTGGATTAGGACTTCTAGAGTTCTTCCAAGCTTTTCTTTAAGTGAATCCTGTACACATTGAAGTTTTAGAAGCATTAACCTATGCTAGAATTTAGAGGATTCCACCCACCCCCAAATTACCTTGTAATCTTTTATAATAGTATACCCACTCATAATTTATCACTTGCTTAGGTGCCAAAACCTAGGCTGTTTTGAAAAACTCAATGACTGAGGATAACCGTATCAAATGATAAAAAGAGAAGAGGACCACTTGGTTGCTTAACTACCAAATTGTTTTGTTGTTGTTATGGTTTGCTGTCTGGTCAGAACAGACCCATAGATGACTCTCCTGTGGGTTTCAGAGGCAGTAGATTGGACTGAAAGAGATTAACTATCTTTCTCTTGAGGAGCAGCTGGTGGATTCATATTGAGTACCATTGGATTGATAGCACAACTTTTTAACCACTAGATAACTAAATGACAGCTTAAACCTTATAATGTTGAGACGCATGGCCTAGCTAAGTGAGTACACAACCTTAACAGCCATAGCCAGCGTTATTCTTTTTTTGAATTTTCAGTTATATCTCCATTCTCATTTCTTATATTTTTTATTTAATTTTACTTTGATTTGTATATAAAGTTTGTATACATTGCGTTTTCACACTATCCTTTATTCACACTTTGGTTCATAAAAATCATTCTCATTCATTATGTTTTGTAAAATCAGTCATCATTAAACCATGCCTATTATTACTGTCTTTACAGATCCCTGCAGGATCTTTTCTATATCCTTTACCCACCCCTCCTCTACCCATCAAACTCTGTGACCTTATGATTTTTCCCCTGCCCACTCCTACTCTTCTGTTCCCACCCCTTGAGTCCCCATACACATTGTACTTGTTATCCTTCTCTTTTTATAATAATTGTCCTGTGCAGTATTTATCCTTATGAGACTGAGTTAGTTCACTCAGAATAATGCCCTCCAGTCTCTCCAAAGTTATGTAGTAATTTTTGAAACTGTTTTTCCTGGTACTGCATAGTATTCCATCGTGTGAATGGACCATAATTTCTTAAACCATTAGGTTGTGGTTGTATATTTTGGCTGTTTCTTTGTTCTTGCAATGGTGAATAACGGCCAGTATTATTCTTGATACACACTTTAGCATTCATTACAGTCACATTTACCTTGTTAATGTGCAAAATATTTGGATAGTAGATTTAAAAAAAATGTTGTAAATGCGAAGTGTCAGTTAATGAGATAGTTTATAGTGAGGAGTAGGTGTACTTTATGATTTTTAATCTTTTTCTACAGATGTTTCTTGAGTTTTGTTTTTATACACACAGAGAGACACAACACCATACTGTCTTTTAGTCAGAACTAACTCCAAAGGATTTCTGAGGCTGTAAATCACATGGAGGAAATTGCTTGCCTTTTTCCCCTTGTGGATTAAAATTATCTAGATGAGATACGAGACTTCTCTCCTAGTATAGAATTATTATTCACCTATTCCTGATTGATCTGTTTAACTTGATTAAGTTATCATTATGCTTGGAGATTTTAGCGATTGGTGTATTAAACCACTGGGTTATAGAGTAGTTGATTATGTAAAACTAAGGAAATAATTAGGGAGCTTTGGTGGCCTAGTGGTCAGAAGCTGTAGTGCAACCTCAAAAGGCTTCACAGGAGAAGTGCATCAGTGGCTTCACAGGAGAAGTGCATCAGTGGCTTCACAGGAGAAGGATGGACAATCTCTTTCCAGTGTAATTTACTGCCTGTGAATACCTGTTGGCTATGGGTTGGTGTGGACTCAGTGGCGCACACCACCAACAAGGAAATAAGAGTTCAAGTGAAAATCATTAATTTCTCTAAAATTCTAGGAGTAACCATTGATTGCTCAACTTCACTTACCATCTCCACTCATATTCATCAGTTTGTTTGGATGTGTCTCCATGCATGATAAAACAAATAACCTTATTTCTCTCCAACTTCCTTTCTTCTACTCCTGTTATTTCTTGTTTGTGATAGCCCCCCGAGTTTCTTGTTGCTACTGTTGTCCCTCTGATCTACACAAAGCAGAGCCATTTCCCTGATTAAAACCCACCAGTGGCTTCTCATTAACATTAGGATACAATTTAGTAATACATAATCTGACCCTTGCTTCATAGGAAAAAGATGGGCAGTCTCCTCCTATCAGAGGCTGTGCAGTTTACAGCCTCTGAAAACCCACTGCAATATCAACTGTAAGATAGTTCCAGCTTGACAGCAGTGATTTGTTGAGTTGAACCCTTGGCCATTTGTGCCATTCTTATCCTTGATTCTTGCTGTTCATCTTCATTATCCTTATTAGTTTCTGAATTTAGTCACACTATAGACAGAAGGTTTTTGATTGGTTGTTGCTGTTGTTTTTAGGTTTGAGTTGAGTATGACTCATAGCGACCCTATGAACAGCAGACTGAATCCTACCGTATTCTGTGCCATCCTCCCTATCTCTCAAACACTTGAGCCCATTGCTGCAGTTACCTTGTCAATCCATCTTGATGGGGATCTTCCCTTTCACTGAACCTTCACCCTTCCAAACATGATACACTTTTCCAAGGAATAGCCTTCTCCTAGCAACATGTCCACTGTGTGAGAGATGAAGTTTTGCCATACTTACCTCCAAAGAGCCCTCCACCTGCACCTTTTTCAAGACATATGGTTTGTTCTTTTGGCATTCCATAGAATGTTCTGTACTCTTCCCCTAACACCACAACTCAAAGGTATCAGTACTGACATTATTGCTCTTCAGTATTTTGATGACGTCCCTGAAGGCAGACTTGTCCAAAGCAATACATTGTCTTATCTCCTGACTGCTAGTACCAAGGGTGTTGATTATGGATCCAAGCAAGATAAAATAATTAGCAGTTGAAATCCTTTCTCCATCTATCAAGATGTTTCCCACTAGCCCAATGGTAAGGACTTTTGTTTTCTTTGATCTTCTGCAGGAAGCACTTCAAGTCCTCCTGGCTTTAGCAAGGAGAGTTGTGTTATCTGCATAATGAAGGTTCTTGATGAGTCTTCTTCAGATCCTGATGCCACATTCTTCTTCATAGAATCAAGCTTCTGAATGCTTAACATATAGATTGAATAGGTACGGAGAAAGGATATACCCCCTTACACCCACCCTTCTTGATTTTAAACCATACAAATTCCCTTGTTTCGATAGGACAGCAGCTTCTTGGTCTAGTTATAGATTTTTATATGAGTACAGTGTAATGCTCTAGAATTCCCATTCTTCTCCATGTTAGCCGTAGTTTGTTGTGATCCACACAATCAGATGCTTTTGCAATAAAACACAGATAGCTCTTTCTAGTATTCTCTGCTTTCAGATAGGGTCAATCTGACATCAGCAGTGATATCCCTGGTGCCATGGCCTCTTTGAAACCCAGCTTGAACTTGTGACAGTTCCCTGTCAATGTACTGTTCAGCAGGTTTTCTTATGATCTTCAGCAAAATATTGCTTGTGTATAATATTCATGATCATGTTCAGTAATTTCCATATTTTGTTGGATTGCTTTTGTTGGGAATGAGAACAAATATGGATGTCTTCCAGTCAGCCAGGTATTTGTCTTCCCAATTTCCTGGCATAGACTGGTGAACATTTCTAGGGTTGTATCTGTTAAAATGGCAGTTGGCTAGGTATCACTGCTACTGTTACCTACCTGAGAGAACTAGATCACTATGTGGCTAGAAGTTCTTCTGGTCATATTTAAAAATCATACTGTCCTCTTTATTTCTTCACTTGCAAATCTATCGTGATTTGAAATTATTTTGTAATTTATTTTTATTTTCTTTCCTTTTATTGATGTGATCACAATCCTTGCCTGTCTTAATCCTCTTTGAAGCCCCACTCTTAGAAGAATACACCTCCTAAGAATTCACAGAATTTTCTGAAATAACTAATAAATATATTTTAATTTTATACATTATAATTTACATTGCTCTAACTGTATTCCGTTTTGAGATATTTCATGTTTTTCTGTGAAATGACTTATACATCCTTATCTGTCATTTTGTCTTAATGTAATAGCTTGCTGTGATGTTGGAAGCTATTCGACTAGTAATTAAAATACCAGCAGGATCACTTTCATGTCTTTCTGTTTGAAATGAAAAGTGATACATTTAAAAATATATTAAAGTAATAATAAGTCCAAGACATGACAGTATAACAGGCATTTTAATACAAAGAGTGATTATACTGTCCAACTTGGGGGAGGGAGACCCTTAAAAAGTGAGTTTTTTATGTGAATTTTTGTTAAGCCTCTTTAATATTCAGGTAGCTCTGGTAGCCTAGTGATAAGGAGCATTGCTGGCATCCCAGAGACATGCAATTTGAGTCTACTAGTTGCTCCAGAGGAGAAAGATGAGCGCTCTCCTCCTGTACAATTTACTGCCTGTGAAAACCTGGAATATCAGCTGTGAGTCTGTTCCGACTCAGTAGTCCACAATAACGCCAACAATTTTTTAATATTCAGCTTAATAAAATAGTTGAATTATTACATCTGCTTCTGGTTATAACCTCTCAGGAACTTCACTTTATTATTGGGAAAGAACGAGAGTAAAAAAGACAGTAGATGTCTTGGTGTTATTATGATCCTGAAATGTATGTAGGGTGTAGTAGACAACAGGAATTCTTAGAACATACTTTTGAGAATCATTGCTCAGTGTTTGATCTTTATATAAATAACATGTTTGTGTAATGTTTTCCGCAATTTTTTTTTTACTTTTATCCCTGCTGTTACGTATAATGCTATATAATTTGCTTTACTGTATAGTATATGATTTCAACTTTTAGCTCTTGTTATTAGTTAGCATTTGGTTGATTTAAACTCATGGTCTCATAAACTGTTGTGAGTGGCCTTTGTGTTGAGTACAACTCATAGGAACCCTTTCAACAACAGAGCTAAACCTTGCTCTATTTTGTGTTAACCTCATAAACTCTGCTATACTCAAGCCCATTGGTTATAGTCACTGAGTCAGTCCATCTCCTTGAGAGTCTTCTTCTTTTTTGCTGATCCTTTACTTTTCCAAGAATAATATATTTTCCCAAGAAATGATGTCTTGTGACAACATGCTCAAAGTATTTGAAGTTTCACCTTCTTGCCCATAAGGAACCATTCTGGTTGCACTTCCTACAAGACTAATTTACTTGTTCTTTTGGCAGTCCAAGGGATATACAGTATTTTTAACCAACACCACAATTCGAAAGTTTTAATTCTTCTTCAGGCTTCCTTATACATTGTCTATCTTTCACATGTATATGAAGCAATTGAAGCTACTCTGGTTTGGTCTGAGGGTGCTTTAGTCTTTATCTTTGCACTGTAGAACTTTTCAAGAAGTTCTGGATTGTAGCTTTGACCAATGCATCACCCTGATTTCTTGACTTCTGCTTCCATGGGTACTGATTGTAAATATAAAATAAAATTAAATAATTGACAACTTCAGTCTTTTCCTCTGCCTATCATGATATTGACTATTGGTGTAGTTGTAAAAATTTTCGTGTGCTCCTGATGTTATTAGGTGCCATCAAGTTCAGTACAACTCACAGAGACCCAATAAATAATAAACCTGAACCCTACCCTATCCTGTGCCATCCTCATTATCCCTGACACAATTAAGCCCATAGGTGCAGTCACTGTGTCAGTCCGTTTTGTTGAGGGTCTTCCTTTTCCTCACTGCCCTCTATCTTTCCGAACATGATGTCCTTTTCTAGGGAATAGCTTGGCCATCCTTGCCTTCAAGGAGTACCCTGGTTGTACTTTCTCAAAGACATACCTGTTTTTGTCCCTTCTGCTAACATGTCCAAAATATATAATGTGAAATCTTGCCATTCTCCATTCTAAGGAGTATTCATTCAAGCTCTCCTTCTTCAAGGACATCAAGAAAAAGCACAGAAATGTAAAAACACTAAAACCAAATAAAAACAAACCAGAAAGTAACTCACAACAAAATACGTAACAAAATAATAATTTGTTGTTGATTTTTAGAGTTGGGTTTGGTTTTTTTTTTTTGCAGTTGTTTGTTTGTTTTAATTTATAAGAGCTTAAACATGAAGACAGAGCATTGTCCTACTTGACCTTAGCTGGAAATACGTATAGTGTACATGTTTTTGTTGTTCTGCTTGTGCATATGACTGACCATAAATGCACTCTGAGTGTTGCTTTTGGGGTTTAGAAGACATTTTAGTGAGTAAGTGAGTTCATAAATGTGGACTCATTAATAATGAACAACAACTGTATATAATATAGCGATTGTTTTAAAATTACCATCAAGTCCATTCCAAATCCTGTTGACTCCATGTATGCAGAGTTATGTTAGGTGTTGAATGTGTATGCAGAGTAGAATTCCATAATAGTATTATCAAGGTTCTGTGCTTTCAGAAATATGTTGCTAGGGTTTGTCTCCAGCAATGCCTCTGGGTGTGTCTTAACCACCAGCGTTTGGCTAGTCTTTGAGCACTTAACCCTTAGCATCACTGAGGGGGAAAGTAGGGGTGTGTGTTTTCTTCAGTATAGTTTCCACTTTGGTTAATTCATTTAAACATTTTTCAAATAGATCATGTTAGGAATACACAGGTTGATCCTGGTATTGCAGTATAGGAGTAGATGAAAACGAAGACTTGTCTGTTGTTTTGGAGTTTAAAGAAAATTTACCTCATGGAAATGGCTATGCTATTGTGAGGAAATGGCTCATCTAGTTATGGTGAAATGAGAGGTTAAAGACCTCTTCTCCTTGGTTGCAGGTGCTGAAAAATTGAAAATATGGACATAAGGCAGCATCTAGGGTCCTTTGCTAACTTGCAGAGAGGAATTGATGAATCTAAAATTTAAATTCTAGAGACTTTTACAGGTTTATGTCAAGTGACAAGATGAGTACAGAGTCAAAAACCAATAAGCTTTGCTAGGTCATCCATTTATACTGAAGACAGACTATGCCACCATGGAAATTCCTCTTTTGATTAATTGGCTTCTAAATCTGAAACTCAGCCCAACCAAGTTGACACATAACATTAATCAGCACAGTGATTGAGTAGAGAAAGGAAAAGAAGACCATGTATAATATTGTTGTTGTCATGATATGACACCTGATAATACGTTGTCGTTGTTGTTATGTGCTGTTGAGTTGCTTGTGACTCATAGCGATTCTACGTACAACAGCCTTAAATCCTGCTCTATCCTGTGCCAATTGCACTACCTCTGACACACCCATCCTGATTACCCCAGTCACTGAATCAATCCACCTCATAGAGTGCCTCCCCCTCCTGTGCAGTCCCTCCACCCTCCCAAGTATGATGTCCCCTCTCCAAGAACCTGTCCCTCCTTACAACATGTCCAAAGTATGTATGTTAGACGGAGCCTCAGAATCCTTGCCTCCAAGGAGCCACCCGGTTTAACCCTTTCCAGGATGAAACTGTTTGTTTTCCTAGCAGTACATGGTACTCTCAATACTCTTCCAGCACCAAAGCTCAAAGGCATCAATTCTCCTTCTATCCTCCTTAGTCATTGTCCAACTCTCTGATGCATAACAAGTGATTGCAAAGGCCATGACCTGTATCAGATGCACCTTAGTCTCCAGAGAGACACCATTGCTCTTCAGCACTTTGGAGAGGTCCCTAACAGCAGACTTTCCCATCGCAATATGTCTTTTAATTTACGTAGCACAGGTTATTAATGAGTCTCTCTCCAATCCTGATGCCAATTCCTCTTCATGGAGTCTAGCTTCTTTGATAATTTGCCCAACCTACAGATTAAGTAGGTGAGAAGAGAGAATACAATCCTGCCACACTCTCTTCATATTTTAAACCATGTAGTATTTGATCTGTTGACACAACAGCTTCCTGGTCCAGGTATAGGTTTCGCATGAGCAGGATTAAGTTTTCTGGGACTCCCATTGTTTTTAGTGTGGCTGCACAATTTGTTATGATCCACATAGTCAAATGCTTTTACATAGTCGATTAAGCACAGATAGTCATTCTTCTGGTATTCTTTCTTTCAGCCAGAAGCCTTCTACATCTATCAGCAGTGATATTCAAGGTGCCATGGCCTCTTCTAAAGCCTGCTTGAATTTCTTATAGTTCCCTATTTATGTACTGTTCTGGCCATTTCAGATGACTGTTAGCATACTGGTTATCTAAGACACAAATAATACTGTGTGTATGGAAAAAGGTAAGCAAGGAAGAAAATATTAGCAGTCAGAGAGAGGTAGTAAGGAGCCAGTGTGTAGACCTGTTAGTTGTATTGAGGCTATTCATTTTACTTTGAGTACTGTGGAATCCACTGGACCTCTGGTGTCTTAGCAGTAAGACTTTGTGCTACCACCCCAAAGGCAGTCAGTTCTCATCCATCCCCTGCTTCACAGGAGAAAAGAGGGCAATCTCCTATACAATTTACTGCCTCTGAAAACCCACTATAGGGTCAGTTCTGACTTGGTGGTACGTTACAACAACATCACAGTAACACCATCTCACTCAAAACTTTAAACTCTTTCAGATGGATCTTGGCAGAGAGCAAAGACTACCAGAGAAATGTCTGTCTGTGTTCCATTGTCTGTGTAAAGACATTTAACTATGTGGATCACAACAAATTGTGGCTAACTTTGAGGAAAATGGGAATCCCAGAACACTTCATTGTGCGTATATGAAACCTATACTTGGACCAGGAAGCAGTCCTCAAGTATTTCCTCAGAGCAAGGAAATAGTACATGGTTCAGAATCAGGAAAGGGGTGCTTTAGGGGTGCATCCTCTCTCCATATCTTTACAATCTATATGCAGAACAGATCATTTGGGAAACAGGGCTTTATGAGGAGGAATCTTATATCAGGATTGGAGAAAGACTCACTAACAACCTACATTATGTAGATGACACAACCTTGCTTGCTAAAACTGAAGAAGACTTGAACCACTTGCAGCAGAAGGTCAAGGACTGCAGCCTTCAATATGTACTGAAGCTCAACATCAAGAAGCCAGAGATTCTCACCACTGGGCCAATTTGACAGTACCATGATAAATGACAAAGAGATTGACATTGTTAATAATTACAGCTTGCTCGGCTCCACAATCAACACTCTTGGCACCAGCAGTCAGGAAATCAAAAGATGAAATGCATTGGGAAAATCTACTGTCAGGGACCTTTCCAGAGTGCAACGATGTCAGTCTAGAGACTAAGGTGCACCTAATCCTGGCCATTGTTGTTGTTGTTGTTATGTGCCACTGAGTCGTTTTTGACTCATAGCGACCCTATGCACAACAGCCCTAAACCCTGCTCTATCCTGCGCCAACCGCACCCTCTCTGACACACCCATCCCGATTACCCCAGTCTCCGAATCAATCCATCTCATAGAGGGTCTTCCCCTCTTGCGCCATCCCTCCACCCTCCCAAGCATGATGTCCCTCTCCAAGGACCCGTCCCTCCTGGCAACATGTCCAAAGTATGTCAGACGAAGCCCCAGAATCCTTGCCTACAAGGAGTAGCTTGGTTTAATCCTCTCCAAGATGAATCTGTTTGTTTTCCTGGCAGTCCATGGTACATTCAGTACTCTTCTCCAGCACCACAGCTCAAAAGCATCCACTCTCCTTCTGTCCTCCCTAGTCATTGTCCAACTCTCTGATGCATAACAAGCGATTGCAAATACCATGGCCTGTATCAGGCGCACCTTAGTCTCCATAGAGACACTGTTGCTCCTGAGTACCTTTGAGAGGTCCCTAACAGCAGACTTTCCCATCGCGATATGCTTTTTGATTTCCTGACTGCTGGTGCCAAGAATG
This sequence comes from Elephantulus edwardii, assembly GCF_000299155.1. NCBI lineage: Eukaryota > Metazoa > Chordata > Mammalia > Macroscelidea > Macroscelididae > Elephantulus > Elephantulus edwardii. The sequence goes on along the minus strand of NW_006399808.1, from coordinate 11,683,780 downwards.
TTGACTGTGGAGCCGAGCAAACTGAAGCTGTGAACAATCTCAGTCTCTTCGCCATTCATTCTGACGCTGCCAATTGGTCCAGTGGTGAGAATCTTTGTCTTCTTGACATTGAGCCTCAGTGCATACTGAAGGCTGCAGTCCTTGACCCTTCGCAGCAAGTGCATGAGGTCCTCCTCAGTTTCAGCAAGCAGGGTTGTGCCATCTGCATAATACAGATTGTTAATGAGATCTCCTCAATCCTGATTCTCCTCATAGAGCCCCGCCTCCCAGATAATATGTTCTGCGTATAGATCGAAAAGATATGGAGATAGGACACATCCCTGACATACCTTTTCCAATTTTGAACCATTCAGTGTTTTCCTACTCTGTTCTGATGACTGCCTCCTGATCCAAGTATAGGTTTTACATAAGTGCAGTCAAGAGTTCTGGGATTACCATTCTTCGCAGAGTCAGCCACAGTTTGTTGTGATCCACACAGTCAAAAACCTTTGCATAGTCAATGAAACACAGATAGACATTCCTCTGTACTCTGTGCTTTCAGCTAGATCCATCTAACATTAGCTATACTATTTCTAGTAACATGGCCTCTTTTAAACACAGCCTGCACACCTGCCTGTTCTCTGGTGATGTGCTTTTCAAATCAGTAGTTTTTGGATAATTGCAGAATCTTGCTCGCATGTGATATTAATCATGTTGCTGCTGTTGTTGTTGCTATGTGCCGTTGAGTTGCTTGTGACTCATAGCAATCCTATGTACAATAGCCCTAAACCCTGCTCTATTCTGTGCCAGTCTCACTGCCTCTGACACACCCATCCCGATTACCCCAATCATTGAATCAATCCACCTCATTGAGGGTCTTTCCCTCTTGCGCCATCCCTCCACCCTCCCAAGCATGATGTCCCTCTCCAAAGACCTATCCCTCCTTACAACATGTCCAGAGTATGTCAGACGAAGCCCCAGAATCCTTGCCTCCAAGGAACAGCCTGGTTTACCCCTCTCTAGGATGAATCTGTTTTCTTGGCAGTCCGTGGTACATTCAGTACTCTTCTCCAGCACCACAGCTCAGAGGCATCAATTCTCCTTCTATCCTTCCTAGTCATTGTCTAACTCTGATGCATAACAAGTGATTGCAAAGACCATAGCCTATATCAGACACACCTTAGTCTCCAGAGTGACACCATTGCTCTTCAGTACCCTGGAGAGGTCCCTAACAGCTTACTTTCCCATCGCAGTACATTTTTTGGTTTCCTGGCAACTGGTGCCAAGAGTGTTGACCGAGGAGCCAAGCCGACTAAAGTTGTTAACAGTCTATCTCTTCACCATCCATATTGATGCTGCCAATTTGTCCAGTGGTGAGAGTCTTTGTCTTCTTGATATTGAGCCTCAGTCCATACTGAAGGCTGCAGTCCTTGACCCTCTGCAGCAATCATATTGTTCAATAATTTCCACACTCTCGAGTCACCTTTGTTTGGAATGGGAGCAAATACAGATACTGTCTAGTCAGTTCGGGCCAGATGATTTCCCTCTCGATTTCTTGGCAAAACTTGGTGAGCACAACCAAGGCAGCATCTATTTGTTGAATTTTATCAGTTGGTATGCCATCTATTCCTGGGGCAACTTGAACTTCTTTCTTCATCACCAGCTCTTGATCATACGTTGTTTCATTAAATTATTCCATGTCAGCTGATTCTTTTTAACTCTGTATACTCTTAATGCTTCCTGGATTGTTTAATAATCTGCCCAAAACATTCTTAAGTATTGCAACTGGAGGCTTGAATTTGTTCTTCAGTTCTTTCTGCTTCAGAAATGCAGAGTTCAGCCCCTTAGATTTTCTGACTCCAGCTCTTTGAACATTTCATTACAATACTTTAGTTTGTCTTCCTGAGCTGCCCTTTGAAATCTTCTGTTTAGCTCCTCAATATCTTGATTTCTTCCCTTTGCTTTGGCTTCTCTGTGCTCTAGTACAATATTCAGAGTCTCTTCTGACATGTCTTGGTCTTCCTCCTCTGTCTTTGTAATGCACTCCTGCATTCTTCCTGGATGATATTCTTCATATCCTCCCACAGCTCATCTGGTCTTCTTCCCTCCTTAGTGCTCAAGGCCTCAAACTTGTTCCTGAGATGGTTTTGAAATTCAGGTTGGATAGACTCAAGGTCACATTTTGGTTCCTGTGAATTTGATTTGATCTTTAGGTTCAGCTTGAATTTACACATGAGTAGTTGATGATCTGTTCCACACTCAGTACCTGCCCTGATTTTTCACAGCTGTTACTGAGCTTCTCCTGAATACTGAGGGATTTTTTTTTTCCACAGATGTAATCCATCTGATTCCTGTGCCCACCAACAGGTGAAATCCATGTGTATATCCTGCATTTATTTTTTTTATTAAAAGTATTTGCAATGAAAAAATTGTTGATTCTATCGTTTTATCTCCAGTCACCAAGCTCTTATTTTCCAACTATTGATCCTTCTTCTCTGTTCCCAACTTTTGCATTCCAGTCACCCATTATTGTTCATTCATCTTTATTGCATGTTCGATCTATCTGACTTCAAACGTTGGTAGAAATCCTTTATTTTCTCCCCTTTGGCTCTGATTATTGGTACATATATTTGAATGAGCTTTGGTGTTGGAGAAGAGTATTGAGGGTACCGTGGACTGCTAAGAAAACAAACAGATTCATCCTTGAGAGGGTTAAACCGGACTGCTCCTTGGAGGCCAGGATTCTGAGGCTTCATCTGACATACTTTGGTCATGTTGTAAGGAGAGACCTGTCCTTGGAGAAGGACATCATGTTTGGGAGGGTGGAGGGCAGGTGCAGGAGAGGAAGGCCCTCTAGGAGGTGGACTGATTTGGTGACTGGGGTAATCAGAATGGGTGTGTCTGAGACAGTGTGATTGGCACAGTACAGAGCAG
>NW_006399808.1:11668747-11677537 GCF_000299155.1 Elephantulus edwardii | reverse complement strand
GCCCTTTCTGTTAATCTGCATGTGTTCTGTTGTGCATAGGGTTTTCAGAGGCCTGCTATTTCAGAAGTGGGTGGCCAATCCTTCTTCCTAGTCTGTCTTGATCTGAATGTTCAGATTTATGGGAGTATCTGACAGACAGTAATTTGTAGAGCAGTTCAAGATAAATCCCTTATTGTGGGGGTAAGCATTAGTTAAAGTGTTGACCCCCCTCTTAGCCCAGTGCCTTGATGCACTTACTTCCCAGCTCCACCCTCCACCAGGAAAACCCTTCTCATCTACCAAGTCCCTTCAGAAAATATCTTCCATTGTCTAACCCATGATCTGACAGGTGTATCTTAAGCTTTCTTGGCTTCTGTGATTCCAAAATCGTCGACTGCTGACATTTTCCTTTTGATCAGTGTCTCTTGAGTTTAGTTGAGCTGTCTCCAAGGGAAGGTGCCATGTCCTGTAGAACTCCTGAGTGGATTATGTTTCCCTTTCTGGCCCGAGGGCCCGCCGGAAATGCTGGGTACCTTTGAAAAACACCTCTTCGTCTCTTATCTGGGCTGGAATTCCTTGTGCCCGCCATCAAGTCTCCCTTTCGCCCAGGAGCAAGCATTTTTCAGAAAAGAGTACATGAAAGATATTTCCACAATTATAGAAATAACCAGTTGATTCAGTGTTGTCCCTGCCCTTCACACTTGCGTCTTGACCCACCCCTTTCCCTGCTCCACCAGCATTCCCTTCTACTTCTACCTACTCTGTTCAACACCCATCTTCCGCTGTCCAGCCCTTGATATGATGTCTTATATCTTGAGCTTTCTGGGTTTCTGTGATTCCACATGCCTCAAGCTACTGCCAGTTTCTTATGCTGCAGCCAGTATCTCTTGAATTTAAGAGTCCCTAAGTCCAAATACCGGGTATTCTTATTAGGGAATGCTACCTATGTTGTACATAGGGTCGCTATGAGTCGCAAGCGACTCGACGGCACATAACAACAACAACAACCTATCTCAGACATACATTATTTATGTATACTTACTGAAATTATGCGTTATATAGAAACAAAGTCATTCACTAGTAGTTGAGGGTAAAGGCAGGGAACTTTGGAACTTTGAGAAAACAGAAATGTGAAATAGTCATCCTGTTTGGAAAGACAGAAATTTGAAATTGTCATCTAGGCAAATTTGAGAATGAATGGTTTTCTGTTTCTCAGTGTGTGGTCTAGGGATCCTAAGTTCCTTGAGCTCTCTTAGGCCAAAATTATTTTCAAAATAATAAACTAAACCCAAACACGTTTCTAGCAAGTCAGTTCTGACTCACTGCCACCTCATAGATCAGACTACTCCATAGAGTTTCTGTCACCAATTGAATTGTATCCCTCCAAAATATGTGTTTACTTGACTGTGCTGTGATTCTCTGTGTCTTGGATGTAATGTGCTGTTGTGTAATGATCACCCATGATCTGAAAATCTAGTCATTTGTAAGAGAATTGAGGATAAGATTCTCCTCTCCCCAGTCATGTGAAAACCAACCCATAGCTGGTGCTCTGAGACTTTAAATCAACTGGGAGAAGATTGCTCATCTTTCTCCCACAGAGTCCCTGGTGGATTCCAATCACCAGAGAATTAAGGATGTGAGATGTAACAGTCTTAATCCCTCACAGCTCTGAACTGATTTAAAGATAATTTCCCTGGGATGAGATACTCCTTATCTTAAAAGACTTAAAGATAAGGGATCTTAGTGCCACTGAAAAAGGAGTCAGGAGCAGAAAGCACCCCTTAGATCCTGGTTTCTTTGCTGGAAACCTCTTCAGCACAAGGGAAGGAAGACCAGGGCACATGGAGATCTCTCAAGAGCCTGGGTGCTCATACGTTGAAAGGAGAGAGATGGGAACTTTCCTCATGAGTAGCAGAAAGAGAGCAAGCCTTTCCTTAGAATTGACATCTTGAATTTGGACTTCTGGCCTTTTGATCTATGAGGGAATAATTTTCTGCTTGTTGAAGCTTTCCACTTATGGCATTTGTGTTTTATTGTTTTTGTTGTTGTTGTGTACCATCAAGTTGGAACTGACCCATAGCTGACCCTGCAGTGGGTTTTCAGAGTCAGTTAATCCATTGCACAAGAGGAGATTGCCCAACCTTTTCCAACCACATGCCTTTGGATTGCGGTGCAGTTTCTTACGACTAGGCACTAGAGCTCCTTAGTTGTAGCAGTCTTCAATAACAAAGAGTTTCCAAGGCTCTGAATACTTCAGGAAACATACTGCCACATCTTTATCCTAGAGCAGCTCATAGGTTCAAACTACTTTTTTATTAATAGCCAAATATTTATACTAACACTGACACATTATTTTCATGTTCATCTTCCTCTAAGAAAACACTGGAATTTTTTAGTGACTCTTGGTACCTGCAGCCAGGAAATCAAAAGACGAATTGCCTTGGGCGGTCTTCTGTCAGGGACCTCTCCATAGTACTGAGAAACAATGATGTCAGTCTGGAGACGAATTGGTGCCTGATCCAGGCCGTGGTCTTCACAATTACTTGGTATGCATCAGAAAGGTGGACAATGACTAAGGTTGGGAGAAGGAGAATTTCATAACCTTTGAGTTGTGGTGCCATAAAAGAGTGTTGAATATATCATGGACTGCTTGGAGAACACCCAGGTTCATCATGGAGAGGGTAAAACCAGGCTGCTCCATGGAAGCTAGGATTCTGAAGCTTCATCTGACATACTTTGGGCATGTTTCAAGGACAGACCAGTCCTTGGAGAAGGAGGTCATGCTTGGAAGGGTGGAGGGACAGCACAAGAGAGGAAGACCCTTGATAACATGGATTGATTCAGTTACTGGTGTTAATGTGTCAGACAGTGACGTTGGCTCAAGGTAGAGCAGGGTTCAGAGCTTTTGCACAGGGTTCAGAGTGCTATGAATTGTAACAACAACAACAAGATGATAGAAAATATCTTAAGATAATATAGACCACATTCTGGCTAAAGTTTTGACTCATATTTGGAGCTGTAGATGAATTTCAGAAAATGGAACCATTTGAATTACTAAGTTTTCTGACTCATGAACATGGGGTTAAGAGTACTTTTTCTCCCTTAGCACTGTCTTATAGTTTATAGTGTGTAAGTCTAATACATCTTTGATTATATTTATTAGATACTTATATATAAATGCTATTGTCTCAGTTTTTTATGCATGTATGTAGGGATGCAAATGATTTCAGTATCTCGACTTTATAAGCAACTTTGCTAAATTCTTGTTTTCTGTTATTCTATAATATGATAAATATATTTAACACATTGAAGAATAATTTTTCTGGTATAAAGTTAAAAATTTAATCTACATGAGCAGTTAAAATTTTCTTTCATTTGTTTTCTGAGTCTGCAATTTCTGCTTAAGTGATTTATAAGGAGTAGGAGTGTTTGAAGAAATAAGGGCTGGGAGAGAAGACATTAGTGAAACCCTCTGCTTGGATCAGAGGGTCTGGGAGACTCTGCCCTTTACCTCTGAGTTCCTGGGAGTTAAGGATCTGGGACTTGGGCCTTTAAGGAAGGGTTCCTGGAAGGAAGGCAAGAATTGAAGTCAGTAGAGTACTAAGAACTCCCATGTTTTTGCCCCTTCTCAACTTTTCCAAGTTCATTGTTCTACTGAATTTGGGTTTTGGTTTATTTGTTGTTGGTTGTTGGGTTTTTTGTTTTGTTTTGTTTTTAATTGGCTTGCATATTGCCGTTCATATGCATTTTGTTTTGGACATTGAGTTTTATATAATCATTCATAGACATGTTTTGTAGAATTACCATTGTTCTATGCCTATTATCACCCATTTTGCAGTTATTTTTTATTTTCTTACCCCCTAACTTCTCCCTTCCCTAAGTCCTCCCCACAATGTACCACTTGTTCCAGTTTGTTGTCATACATATACAGTGGTATTATGCAAAATTTTTCCTTTTATGACTGAGGTATTTCACACAGTATAATGTCCTCCAGTTTCCCCATGTTGTGTGTTTTATGAGTTCATTGTTTTTAATGCTGCATAATATTCCATTGTGTGAATGTACCATAGTTTTTCTATCCATTCACTTGTTGATGGACACTTGGGTTGCTTTCATCTCTTTGCTATTGTGAATAGAGTAGCAATAAACATTAGTGCATTCATCTGTTTGACTCATGGCTCTGGTTTTTTTAGGGCATATTCACAGTATTGGAATTGGTGAGTCAAATAATATTTCTGTTTCCAATTTCTTGAGAAAACACTAGACTGTCTTGCATAGTGGCTTTAGTATTTTCCATTCCCACCAGCAGTTAATATAAGTTCCATTCTCTTCACAAACCCACCAGCATTTGTTGTTTGCTGGCCTGTTGAACTTTGTTCTTGTTGCTGAAGTGTGATGGGATCTTTTAGTTTTTTTCCTACTATTTTGAGGAGCTCTAGTGGCAAGGACAAGGAGCTCTGGTGTCCTGGTGGTAAGAAACTGCACTGTAATCCCAAAAGTTCGAATCTACCAGCAACTCTACGGGAGAGGAATGGGCGGTCTCCTCTCAGGCAGTTAATTGCCTATGAAAACCTGCTGGATGGTCAGCTATGTGTTGGTTCTCAAAGACTGCTCATAACAACAACAGTGGCAGGCATAGTGATTATACAGTTTGACGGCTAACCCGGAGTTTAGCACTTCAGACCCACCATCCACTCCTTGAGAGAAAGATGTGACCATCTCTTTTCATAAAGATTTTGGAACTTTAAAAAACCTTTTGGACAACTCTGTCTTTCAAGGATGGCTGTTTGTCAACATTGATTTGATGGCAATAGGTTTGGTTTGGTCCAGTTATTTTAGTTGCAACTAATTGCTTTTACAGACTTTAGCCTTTGCTAACCAGTATATATATCATGGACTGCGAAGGTATGTGGCTCAAATCTACCAGCTGCTCTGCAGGAGCAGATTGTTTGGGAAGTTGGACTTTATGAGGAGGAATGTGGTATTAGGATTGGAAGAAGACTCATCAACAATCTACATTATGTAGATGATACAACTTTGCTTTGCTGAAACTGAGAAGGACCTGAAGCACTTGCTGCAGAAGGTCAAGGACTGCAGCCTTCAATATGAATTGGAGCTCACTATCAAGAAAACAAAGATTCTCACCACTGGGCCAATTGGCAGCATCATGATAGATGGAGAAGAGATTGAGGCTATTAACAATTACAGCTTGCTCGGCTGGTTCCACAATTAACACTCTTGACATCAGCAGTCAGGAAATCAAAAGATGAATTGTGTTGGGAAAATCTGCTGTCAGTGACCTCTCCAAAATATTGAAAAGCAACAATGCCAGTCTAGAGACTAAGGTGCACCTACCTGATCCAGGCCATGGTCTTCATAGTTACTTTCTATGCTGGATCAGAAAGCTGGACAATGACTAAAGATGACAGAAGAAGAATTGACACCCTCAGGTTGTGGTGCTGGAGAAGAGTCTTGAACTTGCCATGGACCACCAAGAAAATAAGTCTGTCTTAGAGAGGATAAGCTCCATTTCATATACTTTGGGCCCAGAGGGACCAGTCTTTGGAGAAGGACATAATGCTCTGAGGGTGGAGGGACAGGCGCAGGAGAGGAAGACTCCAAATGAGGTGGATTGATTACAGTACCTACGGCAATGGTGGTTGGTGTGCCATAATCAGTAAGACTGACTCAGGACAGGGCAAGCTTCAGAGCTACTGTATGTAGGGTCGCTGTTGGTTGCAAGCGACTCCATGGCACAACAACAACAGCTACTATCTCTGTCTGTTTCTGCTGTTGATTTTTTTACACTTGGTTATTTATCTCATAGTCTTCACTCTTTGCCTTTCTAATTTTTTTTTAAATTGTATAATTACAATGAGATGATTGTAGTCTCATGCAATGTTTTTCACCAGAGGTTTTCCTTGGGCAAGTAGAGTGAGGTCTGTATAACCAGGTAGGTATCAAGCTGAGTTTCTTTTTGTTATTGTTGTGCTTTTAAGTTTGAACAGACTTATTATAGCTGAACTGCTAGCAGGGTGTCAGAGACGATAAATAGTGTGGTCAGAGATTTCCTGTCTTTCTCTTGAGGAGGAGGTAGTGAATTCAAACTGTATGAATTTGAGTTGGCAACTAAACACCTTACCCCTAAACCACCTGAGCTACTTATTTATAGTCTTAGTAAAACCCATAACTTAGTTCTAGGTTTTGTTGTTGTTTTGTTTTGATAGGCTTTTCCTACGCTTTTGCTTGAGAACCCAAAGACGTCTGTTTCAACTTTGAAAGACTGTTGACAATTTAGTTTCTTCATAAAAAATATTTCGCTCTTTAACATCTTACTCCTGTAGCTTCAAATTCTTGAAAACCTTTTGAGAGAAACAGACTTTGTGTTAATACAAGGCTCCTCCTTTTAGCAGAATTTTCTTTCCAGTGTACAAATTATGGGAAATTTTTTGCTGACTTTTAGATGCACTTAAACTTGTTCTGCAGCTTTTTTAAATGCAGCCGAAATTTTAGCAAATGAGTCTTGAGGGAAAATCAGTCTCCTGTTTGGCACACCTTAATTTTGCACTCTCCTGTCATGTTTGACTTCTAAAAGCCTCAGTGCCTTTATAATGCTGGCAGAGTTCCCCCATATTGGACAAAACCTGATCTTCATCTGCATTGTAAAATAAGCAGATGGCTCTCAGGTCAGCAAATGTCCCTGGAGAGGAAATCAGCAGGTGATTATTTTGCTCACCTTGAAAGAGCTTTCATTCCTTTTGTTTCAACATCCCTCTTATGTCTTTTAAAAGATCATTTTTTTAATCTATCTTTTTTTTTTCTCATTGCAGCAGTGGAGATTTTAAACTGCTGCCTCCTACTACATTTTATCTGATAGTGAAAGTCCCTAGAAACAGGATACACTGGTCCTCTTTTTATTAGATTTTTGTCTTTGCTTGTTATTTTTTTTAAGTTAATCTTGTCCTCATATTTTAAGTTCTTCAGTGACTTTATATAGTTTCATTATGATGTGAGTGCATGTTTGTTGAATTTGCTGCTTTGTTCCTGAGCATTGTTGTTGTTAGCTGCCATTGTGTTTTCTTCAATTCATGATGACTTAGTGTAATAACTGAACAAAATGTTGCCCAGTTCTGATTCTTGGTATGTATTATTAGTCCATTGCTTTGGTTATTGTTATCTGTTTATTACATAGGTATTTGCCTTGTTTTTGCAAACCGTCTGCTTTACGAGGGAACTCTAGTGGCCTAATGAGTTGCATTTTCAACAACAAAGACAGCTTGAATCCACCATCTGCAATGGGGCAGAGAGATGGGCATTTTCCTTTTGTGTGATTTACAGCCTCTGAAAACTCACTGAAGGGTCACCTAGGAGCCAGTACCATCTCAATCATTCATCCACAACAGCAACTACTTTACCAGTAATAATGTCTTTTTCTAAATATTGATCTTTCCTAATGCTCTGTTAAAGTAAGCCAACTGAAGTCTCACCATTCTTTCTTTTAAGGACCATTCCATTTTAGTTATACCATTTCTTAGAAGACTAATTTATTGTTCTTCTGGCAGTCCAAAGATTATTCATTATCATTTGCCAATATAAATGTTTCGGTTCTTCTTGCTCCCATTATTGTAGACCAGCTTTTTCATACTTTTAAGGAAATTGAGAAGACCGTGGCTTAAGTCAGGTGCACTTTGATTGTCAAAGTGGTATTTTTCCTTTTTAAAATTTTAAGTAGTGTTTATCATTATAGATCTTGTCGTTTTGGTTGTCATTGTCCTTTTTTAATTTACTCTCCAACACTGTATCTTTTTGCTTTCTCTGCCATGTCTCAATGATCTCTTCCTCAATTCCTTACCCTTAGCCTGATCTAGAATGGGGACTAATAATTGATACAACAAATCTCCTAGAGAAATTTGTTAATCTCTCTCACTTCTAACAGCTGAACTCCACACATACTTTTGGAAAATTTTTTAGTTTTAGGTTGAATCACAAGTTAGATTTTGGGTTTGTATTTTTTCTCTTTGCCTCAGGCTTTATTTTTAATATTTCTTTTCAAAATTCAAGTTTTCTTAATTATGTTTCCTTAGCAAATAAGGAAAACACTTTGGTCATGCTTGATGATGGAAGATCCTCACCTTGGTTAAAAATACAAAGAAGAATCTTATCCTGCATTTTAGCAAGATTTTTTTTCTTTTTTATTAATTTTAATAAACATTTACAGAGATTTTGGATTTCCATTCATTTATTGCTGCACTTTTCTCCCTGCCCACCCTTCCCCACCAGTTCGCTCCTCTCTTTGAAAAGAAAAAGAAAAACAAAATTCCTTCATTGGTATACAATTCCCCCATCACTCCCCCTTCTCTCCTCCCTGCCACCCCCCCCCCGCACCCGCTCTCTTAACCAGTTTATAAATACCAGTTTTATATTCTAAATATTTTTGAAACTTGCCTAATTACCTTAGGTTGTTTTATAACCTTTGTTGTTAAAATTTGTATCTATGAGTCTCTTATATTGTATTTGATATTGTCAGAAGTAACTTAATACAATAAGTATGACAAACGGAAATTTGAATATTGTTCCCGCTCCTGCTCCTTGACTATTTTCTTCAAGCTTTTACCCTCTGAATCTTTGTTTCTTCATCTGTACAATGGATGTGACAGTAATGACTTCACCAGATTGTTGTGAGAAGAAATGGTTAACTGTATAAAGATTACTTGTTGTTGTTATGTGCCATCGAGTAGTTTCCAACTCATAGCGACCCTATGCACAACAGCTCTAAACCCTGCTCTATCCTGCGCCAACCGCACCGCCTCT
>NW_006399808.1:11635446-11666957 GCF_000299155.1 Elephantulus edwardii | reverse complement strand
ATCTGGTCTTCGCTCGTTAGTGTTCAAGGCCTCAAATCTGTTCCTGAGATGATTCTGAAATTCAGGTGGTATGAAATCAAAGTCATATTTTGGCTTCATTCTTCATCCTTCATTCTTCAGTAATCAAAAAATATTTAAAATAAAAAAAAAATTGATTTCAAAGATTACTTAGCATAGTGCTTTAGATACAGTGACTATTTAATGAGTATTAGTGTCATTAAGCTTATTTCCCATTTTTGTATTTTAAATATTTTTTGATTACTGAAGAATGAAGGAAATTAGCATACATGACACATATATTTGATTTTGAAAGCAAATGCATTATATTCCACTAGTGGTCTCTTTTCTCCCAAAAGAAGAGATCTTCTTGCTACCTAAGGTTCTTTCTAGAATTACATTTCCTTATCTGTAGCATCACAAATATGAGAAGAAGGAGTATTTATTTTTAAGTGTTTACTGCTTTTTGGACTTGTCCTGAACTTGAAGTTAAAGTTTGAATGGATATTTCATATAGGAATCAGAGTAAATAAATAGAAATCAGTAATATTGTTACTGCATTAAAAGTTTCTATACTGACCTCATTTTAAGATATTTCACCTAAGACATGCTATTTTTCCAAGAAAAATAAGTATATTTTTCATTCCTTTTTTAGAAAACTAAAAAAAACGGAAAAAGAATTTCAAGATAAATGAGTATTTGTACTATCTATTCCTTTGATCTCTAATGAACTTGAGCTCACTTTTACAGTCACTGTGCCATTTCATCATATTGAGGGTCTTTCTTTCATTCACAGTTCTTTACATTTACATCTATGGTATCTTTTCCCAAGGACTATCATCATCTAAACAGCATGCCAAAAATTTGAGGTGGGATGAAGTTTATCCATCTTTGCCTTTAAGGAGCACACCTTGGTTGTGCTTCCTTCAAGTTAGATTTAGTGGTTCTTTTGATTGTTGTTGTTTTGTACTATCAAGTTGGAGCCAGCCCTCCAGCAGACTTTTCTGAGGCCGTATATCACATAGGAGATTTCACTTCTTCCTCCCACAGAACAGTTGGTGGATTTGAATCACACTCCTTAACACAAGACCACCAGAGTTCATTCACTACTTCTTAGTATATTCAGGATGTTCAGTGTTTATTAAATTTATATTATAGAAATTCCAGGTAAGTAGTACAGTTTGTCAGTTAGAATTAGTGAACTTAAATACATTTGATTTGCATACATGAACCTCAGTTAACTCTTTAGTTGTCCTGCTGTACTTGTCCTTGTTGAACCTTGGTGTAATGGAGTAATGTTGGGCTGATAACCAAAAAAGCTGTAGTTCAAATTATCCACAAGCTTTGCAGGAGAAAGATGTGGTAGTTTGCTCCTGTAAAGAGTTGTTATTGTTGTTGTTGTTATTGCGTCGAGTCGCTTGTGACTCATAGTGACCCTATGTGCAACATCCTTAAACTCTGCTCTATCCTCTGCCAATCGCACCATCTCTGATAACCCATCCTGATTACCCCAGTCACTGAATCAATCCACCTCATAGAGGGTCTTCCACTTCTGCGCTGTCCCTCTACCCTACCAAGCATGATGTCCCTCTCCAAGGACCTGTCCCTCCTTGCAACATGTCCAGAGTATGTTAGACGGAGCCTCAGAATCCTTGCCTCCAAGGAGCAGCCCATTTGACCCTTTCCAGGATGAATTTGTTTTCCTAGAAGTCCATGGTACCCTCAATACTCTTCTCCAGCACCACAGCTCAATGGCATCAATTCTTCTTCTATCCTTCTTAGTCATTATCCAACTCTCTGATGCATAACAAGTGATGGCAAAGACCATGGCCTGTATCAGATGCTCCTTAGTCTCCAGAGAGACACTATTGCTCTTCAGTACTTTGGAGAGGTCCCTAACAGCAGATTTTCCTATGGCAGTATGTCTTCTAATTTCCTGGCTCCTGGTGCCGAGAGTGTTGACTGTGGAGCCAAGCAAACTAAAGCTGTGAATAATCTCAATCTCTTCACTCTCCATCCTGATGCTGCCAATTGGCCCAGTCATGAGAATCTTTGTCTGTAAAGAGTTAGACTGTGTGAAACCCTAAAGAGCAGTTGTATTCTATAGGGATAGAAATTGGAATTAATAGTGGATTGAAATTGGCTTTTTTACAGTGGATTTGATTTTAGAATATGTTTTACTGGATATGTTCTCTGTCTCTTTCTACCTCTTTTATCACTTATCCTTTTACAGGGTTTCTGATAAGACAAGCTTATAGTCCTCAGTTTAGCTAGCCATCTCAAATTTCTTGTAAAGTATTACACTGTTGTTTGATTATAAATGACAGGAATTTGTTATTGTTGTTATATACCATTGACTCGGAACTGAGTCATTCCTGACCCTCCTGTGGGTTTTCCAAGGTAGAGGTAGTAAATTGGATGGGAGGAGATTGACTATCTTTCTCTGTTAAAGCAGCTGGTGGACATTGGAACCACAAACTTTAGGGTTGGCAGTGCAACTCCTTATCCACTAGGCAGTGGTAGTTCTATAATAGCATATCGTGGATGAAGATGTGAAAGCCTGTAACAATTATTATGTATTACGTAGCAGAATTTAAAAACCATGACTTTTTTCCTTTTTGGTAGAGATAATGCTCTGTAAGTAACTTTGATATTTCTTTTTTTTAATTGTCCACCTAAATAACATGCCTCTGAAAACTATGAACTTTGAGAAATAATAGTATCTAAAGGTTTCAGGTCTTTTGTTCTTAGGGTCACTATGAGTCGTGCTTGACTCGACAGCAGTCAACAACAACATTAATGCCACCAATAGGATATTGCTTACAATTGTATGGATGGAACTGATTGCTTTCTGGAAATGTTCTTATTGGCATGATAACACTGTTATGAATAATAAAAGCTGAGTTCTTAGTAGAAAATGTACCCTACTTCTCAAAGAGTAACTTCAGTGTTGTCGCTTTTACACACCATTGCATTAGCTCTTGTTCTTGACAACCTCATATATAATGCTTAAGTCCATTTTTGTGACCACTGTGTTTTTTGAGTGCCTTCCAACCTAGGAGACTCATCTTTCATCACTGTGTCAGGCAATAGGAAGTTGTGATCCTTTGGCTAATTATAAGAAGTAGGTCATCAGGCCTTCCTTCATTGTGTACCTCAGTCTGAAAGCTCCAGTGAAATCTGTGTATCATGGATGTTCTAATGTTTAAAATGGTAGTGTCATAACCTATAGTATCAGTGCAAAAGGGCATTGCACCACATTACAACAATCCGATAGACAGGTGGCAGAAACTTCAGTCCAAAGCTAATAATGATGAAGTAACACAGCTTGCTACTGTACAACTTAGTCTTTGTTGTTTTCGTGTACCGTAGAGTTGGAATTGATCCATAGCTGACCCTCCAGCTTTTCAGAGCCAGTTAATGGCACAGGAAGAGATTGCCTATCCTTCTCCTACTGAGCAGCTGATGACCTTGAATGGTGTGCCTTCAGGATTGCAGCACAGCTTTTTGCCACCAGGCCACCAGAGCATCTTAGCCTTAATAGAAGATAATATTGTTTTATATTAACGAATTGCATTGGGAAAAACCTGCTGTCATGGACCACTCCAGAGTGCTGAAGAGCAACAATGTCATTCTAGATACAAAGGTGTGCCTAATCCAGGCCATGGTATTCTCAATTACTTGTTATTCTTCAGAGAATTGGACAATTACTAAGGATGACAGAATAGATGCCTTTGAGTTGTGGTGCTTGAGAAGAGTCTTGAACATGGACTGCCAAGAAAGCAAATAGGTCTGTCTTGGAAAGGGTGAAACCAAGTCTATCCTTGGAAACTAGGATTTTGACGCTCTGCCTCACTTACTTTGGGCACGTGGCCAAGAGAGACCAGGCATTGGAGAGGGACCTCATCCTTGGAAGGATGAATGGACAGTACAGGAGAGGGAGACCCCGGATGAGATGAATTGATACAGTAACAGGGGCTATGGAGATTGGTTGTATTGGAATTAGTGAGACTGGCTCAGGACAGGGAAGGATTCAGAGCTGCTGTACATAGGGTTACTATACATTGCAGGTGACTGACTCAATGGCACATAACAACAATAACATACTATGACTGGTTTGGAAGCAGGAGTGACATCCACTTCCTAAACAACATTCCTCTGGAAACTCTATGAATTTTTATAAATGGCGATAGTTGTAGAGGAGCTTCAGGCCTTTTGTTCATAGAGTCGCTGTAAGACATGCTCAAGGCATTCAACGACAAAAATAACAGTTCAGTTTCAAGGCATATACTAAATAAGGCAACTGCTATCGCCTTTGACTTCAAAAGTATTAAAAGATATTTCTCTCAAGTCTTTTTTTCAATTTAAGGAAAATGATGAGCCCTCACTATTATTCTTTTGAGTCACTATAATATTTTTTATTGTACTTTGGCATATTTCAAAAGCCTTTAACCTTTTTTTAATGATACAGGAGTTTGTTTTTGTGTAAGAGTAACTAACATGTTCTTTGGTAGTAAAAATTGTTTTCTTTCTAGAGTCAAAATCTAAAAATCACGTAAGTGGACTCATAGTACTTAGAAGTGTGGTAATAATTAATAAAAATGAATGAGAATGATTTTATACAATATCTTTTTCTTGTGGGATTGAGTCAGTTCACTCAGCATAATGTTCTTCAGTCCCTCCCAAGCTAGGTAATAATTTGCAAAATCATTGCTCTTGCATGCTGCATAGTATTCCATTGTATGAATGTACCATAATTTCTCAAACCATTCGATGATTGGACATCTAGGCTGTTTCCAAGTTTTTTTGATGGTGAATAACACTGCTATGAACATTGGTGTATAAATCTGTTTGTTAAAATTATTAAAAAATATATATATAAAAAAGAAAAAAAATCTCTGTTCCTCAGTTCTCATTTTCTCATGGTATATTCCAAGTAGTGGAATAGTTGGGTCATATGGAATTTCTCTGTTCAGCCTTTTTTTTTTTAAATTTTATTATTTTTTTGTGTATCGTCAAATCGGATCTGATTGCTCCTCCTTCTCTAACAGAGCATCTGGTGGATTCGAACCATGTACCTCTGGAATTTCAGTGCAGCTTCTTGCCACTAGGCCACCAGAGCTACCTGTCTGTTCAGCTTTTTGAGGAAGCATCAAACTGCCTTCCAAAATTGTACCATTTTACAATACCACCAACAACATATTAGTGTTCCTATCTTGCCACATCCTCTCCAACATTTATTATTTGCTGTTATTTTAAACTTTGCCACTGTTACTAGAGTGAGATGGTATCTCTTTGTGGTTTTGATTTGCATCTCTCTTATTGCCAGTGATTTTGAGCATTTCTTCATATGTCTGTTTGCTATCAGATATCTTCCTCTGTGAAAATTCTTTCATGTCTTTTGCCCATTTTGTAATTGGGTTATCAGTCTTTTTCTTGTGGAGCCCCAGGAGTATTCTTTAAATTTTCATTATGAGAGTCTTATCTGTGATGGTATTACCAAATGTTTGTTTCCAGTCAGTAGGTTTTCTTTTCACCCTACTGGAAAAACTTTGATACATATAGGGATTTAATCTTTACAAGTTCCCATTCCATCAATTTTGTCCCCTTCAGATTGTACATTTCTGGCTGTATTTGACAGTCTCTTTATACCATAGACTGCAGCTTCTGTGCTTGATTCCAGTTTGTCTCTTAGGAACTTTATGGTTTTGGGCTTTACTTCTAGGTGTCTGATCCACCTTGAGATGAATTTTGGGTATGGTGTGAGATGTAGATCCTATTTCAGCTGCAGATGGAAGTCTAGTTTTGTATGAGGATCCATGGGGTTGTGGTGGAAGTAAAGGGATGAGGATGAGGGGTATAAATTAATCGTAGGATTTTACAATTTTATGGGAAGGATGAGGGAATTTGGAAGAATCTGGTCTGAAAAACTGTGTATTAGAATTTTGTAAGTAAACTAGTATAATTTAAAAAAAACCCCCACAACATTATAGCCCTCTGAATGTTTGTATGAAAAACCATTATGACATGTAAACTTTCATTTAAATAAAAAAGGTAAATTAATTTAAAAAAAATGAGGTTATTTTGTAGATGTTGTTATTGTTTGTTATGTCGCTTGTTGTTGAGTCGCTTGCAACTCATAGTGACTCTGTTCAGTAGCCCTGAAACCTGCTCTATCCTATGTCAACCTTATTGTCTATGACATACCTACCCTCATTACCCCAGTCGCTGAATCAGTCCATCTTGTTGAGGGTTTTCCTCTCATGCGCTGTCCCTCCACCCTTCCAAGAATGGCTCTTCTCCAAGGGCTGGACCTTCCCCTTTCAACATACCTAAAGTATGTCGGACAAAGCCTCAGAATCTTTGCCTCCAAGGAGCAGCCTAGTCTCACCATCTCCAGGATGAACCTGTTTGTTCTCTTAGCAGTTTATGGTATATTAAATACTCTTCTTCAGCACCACAGCTCAAAGACATCAATTCCTCTCTATCATCCATAGTCATTGCCTAGCTTCCTGATGCATAACAAGTAATTGCAAAGATTAAGGCCTGAATCAGGCACACTTTGTAGATATAGAAGATAAAATTCACATTAAAAAGCTCAAGTTATAAAAAGATATATTTTAAGAAAGTAATGTTTATTGGGCAGTTTATAATAAGCCCCTTAAAACAAAACACAAAGAAAAAAATGAATTTTTGTTTCCTTAATTTTTGAGTTCTCACTGGAACTCAAAACTAGAAGGATCGAGAACTATATATCTATCATCTGTGTGGAAAAAAAAGATTCAGTGAATATTTTTTAGATTATTCACTTTGCTGTAAGGGCAAGAAATGTAGTAGAAAATAGCATATAAAGGGGGCCGTTCCTTATGGAGTTTTTAAAGTGATTTTCTTACTAGGTTCTTAATTTAGTTATGAATGCACTGAAGGCTGCTCTGGGAGTGTAAATGATAAGAACTTACCTAATTCTGCTTCTACTGTTAAGGGAAGATTACACTGAATTAGTCAGTGATACTTGAACTGAGCTCTAAGAGTTACCAAGAACTATGATGTGAAAAGGAGTGGAAATAATAGCAGAAAACAGCATATGGGGGTACTGAGGTTGAAAGAAGGTGGCATCTTTAAACCAAAAGCATGACTGATGAATGAATTTAGAGAAGTTGGTTCTAGTTGCTGGACAGATCCAGGAAAACAGAAATCCTTGCTATTGCTATTGCTATTGCTATTGCTATTGCTATTGCTATTGCTATTGCTATTGCTATTGCTATTAAACCTGGCAGTTTTCAGTAACTCCAGTGCCAATTGATCTGATGTGTTGGTCTCTTCAGAGGAATGTTAGAACACCTACTGGAAAACTGGAAGACAACCCTTTACAAAGGCGTTCTTTGTTTAGTCACTTATTTAATGTTCCACATATTAAAAATAGAGTTAGTGTTCTGAATTCTGAATATTCTAACTCCTTGATTGTACTAAGTACTCTCTTTTGTTTTTCAGCAACACAGTAACACTAATACTATTATTTCTTTTTAAAGTATTTTGTAGCTTATATGCAATATTATTTATTCTTATGGAATACAGTTCAGTGATTTTGAAAGGTACATGGAACGATCCTTCTAACACACTCATGATACAGAAGTGTCATTACCGCAGTTTACCACTTGCTGTCTTTTTTGTAGTCAAGTCATCCTCCAACACTCAGCAACCACTAATCTGAAATTATTCTGTTTAGTTTTCAGTCCTTTTTAAGAATTCAGTATAAACAGATTCATACAATATGTTGCTTTTTTGTGTTTGATATTTTTTTCATGTAGAAAAGCATTAACTATTCATTTTTATTATTAAGTGAACCTATAATTTGTTTCCTTCTTCCCTTCATTTTATACTTGAAAGAGCCCTAGTGATGCGGTGCTTAAAGAATTTGGCTGCTGACCAAAAGTTAAGTAGTACCTACCAGCCAGCCACTTTATGGTCAAAGGATGTTGCTCTCTGCTCCTACAGAAATCCTCTGGAAAGTTCTTTTCTGCTTTACAGGGTTATTAGCAATCAGAATTGACTCAGTGGCATTGGATTTGGTGTGAGTTTATTTTTTTTTGTTTCTGAGTAGTATTTTATATATATATAGCTACACCACAGTTTGTTCATTTACCAGCTGAAGGATTTTGAGGCTGCTTCCATTTAGGGAAAAGATGAATATAAGGAAAAATGAGATAGACTGATACTGTGATCATTCGTTAAAACATAGCTGTGATTGTGTGGATGCTGCAACATGTTTTACTCTGTAGTATACAGGATGGCTGTGAGTCAGAAGTGACTTGGAGGTGACAGCTAAACCCCAGTTGAACTTGGGTCTTAAACTTGTACTGTATCCCATCTTTTTAACCTTCCAGTCTGTTCCAGTCTTAGGGACCCAGGAATAGAGGTTTTTTTCTTCCATGTTCTTTTCCCTGTGTTACAATGGATTTTTTTTACTATTTATTTCCCTAAAAGTACTAGTGTTTATTGCCCCTTTCCTCTATTAAGGTTTTTATTCTTTAGGGGTTAGTTGGGAAAAAAGTAAGGAAGGGTACATGTCTTTTCTTACAATCAGGCTTTTCTCACTATGTCCACTTAGGTGGAGAAAAGTCCGCAGGAGGTTATGAATTATCCACCAGGAGATGACACAATCTTTGCAAATCATAATCCTCCTTCAGTCTGCTTGCTAATTCTTAGCTGACTTTTTCTTTCCATTTTCTAGCTTTGCCTCTGCCCTAAATAAAGAAATGTTTTCATTCTTTGCCTGTCTGCTGATACCTATTTATCCTTAAATTCGTTGCCTTATGACTTAATCTCTTTGATAGGTTTAAGAAAAGTCTTGATTTTGCAGTTTTGTAAACCTGGAAGAACATTGGTTTTATTTCCCTCCTCTGTATCTAAGTAAGCAAATGGGCAAAAACATGATGTTCAACAGAAATAATTTAAACTTCAAAGAAACTTTGGTGTGTGTAATATGTATATACAATACATATCTTTCCATTTTTTAGTATATTAATTATAGATTGATACACACATACACAACTCAGTCTGGCTTATAGCTGACCCTCCAGTGGCTTTTAAGAACTGATCCTCCAGTGGGTTGCACAGGAGATTAACCTTGTGGAGCAGCTAGTGAATTCAGCCTGCCTGGATTGGCATTGCAACTCCTTCCCTATCCCATTACCCCATATGGATGTGTGTGTGAGAGAGAGTGCTTTTAATGGCTAATTATTGTTGTTATGTGCTTTTTAAAATATTAAGTGTATCAAAGAAAATGAACAAAATACATATATTTTACTTCAAAATGGCTTTCCACTGCCTTTCTAACAAGATGATCCTATTCATATTTACATTCAAGACACAAATGTGAATAGGGAAAATACTAGCTTACAGATTTTACTATTCATTAATCAACTTGAAGGCAATCAACAACAATAATATATATTAAGAATATAACACATGTTGGATTTGTACGAATACAGCTCAGATATTTTTTTACTTGGATTTCTGGTGGTGTAGGCATGAAAGCCTGCATTGTTAACTCAAAGGCTGCACCTTACGTAGTTTAATCCACCAACAACAGCTCTTCCAGCGAAAGATGAACAGTCTCCTCTCATAACTTCCAATATGCTTTCTCACCCTATTATTTTTGCCTATTGTTATTTATAAAAAGTGAAATCATTTGTGCTTTTGACTGCCAGTCAAAAGAACACAATTGATTGTTTCACTTCTTTTCTTGTGTGTCATCAAGTCAGAACTGTTTGAGAGCTGACCCTCTGGTGGGTTTTCAGAGGCTATAAATTGCATGGGAGGAGACTGCCCTTCTTTCCAGGGAGCTGCTGGTGAATTTGAGCTGCATACCTCTGTGTTGGCCATGCAGCTCCTTACGAAGCCATGAGAGCACCCTGATATTTCACTTAACATAATGTTTTTAGGGCTCATCTAAATTTTAGCAAATATTAGTATTTCACTTCTTCTTTGGACAAAGTAATACTGTATTATATTCGTATAACACATTTTATTTCTTTATTAATGGGCATTTGACTTATTGCTACCTTTTGACTATTATAAATAATATTGCACAATGATGCACATGTATCTTTTTAGATCCTTGTGTTGAAGTCTTTTGGTTGGGAGTGTAATTACTGGTCACATGTTACATGCTTAACTTTTTGAGGAACTAGCAAACAGTTTTTAGCAGCTACACCATTTTGCATTCTACCAGCTGTGAAGAAGGGTTCCAGTTTGTTAATCCACATCTTTTATGTTCCCATTTTCTTATAAAAACCCTGCTAATGGATTTGAAAAGGAACTCTGGTGGCATAGTCCATAGAAGGCTGGACTACTAACCCAAAGGCTGCACTTGTTTGGCATTTTGACTTTGAGGCCTGTGGAGAAAGATGGACTCTGCCCATCACAATCTACAGTCCTGGAACCCTGTCAGAGGCTCCCTGGGACTAGTAATAAATAGACTCAGTGGCATTGTGTTTGAGGGGCTTACAGTAGTATTTTCTTGGGGTTTGTATTTGCATTTCTGATGACAGATAATACAGAACTTTTATTATGTGTTTATTGATCATTTTTATGTCTTTGATGCTCAACTCTTGTCATTTTAAAAGGCAGATTCCATGCTTTTATTTTTGTGCTCTAATAATTTTTTATTTTTCTAAATTTTATTTATTTTGTTGAAAATATACACAGCAAAACAAAAATCAGTTCAACAATTTCTGCATATACAGTTCAGTGACATTGAGTACATTACTTGATGCATCCCCTTTTTTCTGATGTGTTCCATCCTCATTAACATAACTCACTACCCCCTAAGGTTCTAATTTAATCTTTCAAGTTGCTGCAGTCTGTTTGATCCCATATAGCTAGTTTTTAAAAGCGCATAGTAGTTTAGCTAAACTCTTGGTTGGATGCTAAAGTGTTTAAAAAGCAGAGACATGATCACTTTAAAAGATTAAGGAGCTCCTGATCCAACTCATCATAATATTTTGTTTCATATGCATCTGAAAGTTGAACATTGAGTAAGGAACAATGAAGAAGAACCAAGTGGTACTGACAAAGAGTAATGAATGGTGTGCTGAAAGAACAAACGTACAGGAAGTGCAACAAGAATGCTCCTTTGATGCAAAGATGGTGAAACTTCATGACACATACTTTGGACATGTTGTTTGGAGGGATCAGGTCTTGGAAAAAGACATTATACTGGGGAAGGTAGATGATCAGCACAAGAGAGGAAGACCAAGAACAAGATTGAGTGACACAGTGACTGAAACAATGGGTATGGGCATGGCAGAGAATGTGATTAGGGCACAGGATAGGGTAAGGTCTGATCTCTTGTTCCTGGTGTCACTGAGGCCTTGTGGACTCAAATGCATCTAACAACAACAATTTGTTACTGTGTACTGTAGAGTCGGAACTGACCCAAAGCTGACCCTCTAGTGGGTTTTCAGAAGCAGGTAATCACATGGGAGGAGATTGCCCATCCTTCTCCCTGGAAGCAGCTGGTGGCCTCAAACCACATGATTTTGGGAACAGTAAGTAGTTGGGTTAATTCTTTATATATTCTGGGTCTCTTCTTGCCAGCCACTCTACTGGAGGAGGGGGGGAAAATGACAAGTAGTCTCCTCTTCCTTACAGCCTTGGATATCTGATTGAGGGATACCATAAATTGACTAGACAATGAAGACTTGGGTTTGGTTCTCAGATACGTGATTTGCAATTTTTTTTCTCTGTTCTGGGAGTTGTCTTTTCAGGATTCCCCCCCCCCCTTTATTACAGAAGGTTTAATTTTGGTCAAGGTCAGTTTATCTACTTATTCCCTTGTTTGTTTATATATTTTCTGTTATAGAGAAATCATTTGACTTTATTATCTAGGAAACAGTACTGTCATCTAAGAAACTAGTATTACAAAGATGCTTGCTGAAACTGAGGAGGACCTCATGCACTTACTGCAGAGGGTCAAGGACTAGAGCCTTCAGTATGGACTGAGGCTCAATGTCAAGAAGACAAAGATTCTCACCACTGGACCAATCGGTAGCATCAGGATGGATGGTGAAGAGATTGAGATTGTTCACAGCTTCAGTTTGCTCGGCTCCACAGTCAACACTCTTGGCACCAGCAGCCAGGAAATAAAAAAAAATGTATTGTGATGGGAAAGTCTGCTGTTAGGGACCTCTCTAAAGTACTCAAGAGCAACGGTGTCTCTCTGGAGACTAAGATCCACCTGATACTGGCCATCATCTTTGCAATCACTTGTTATACATAAGAGAGTTGGACAGTGACTAGGGAGGATAAAAGGAGAATTGACGCCTTTGAGCTGTGGTGCTGGAGAAGAGTATTGAATGTTCCATGGACTGCCAAGAAAACAAACAGATCCTTCCTGGAGAGGGTTAAACCAGGCTGCTCCTTGGAGGCAAGGATTCTGGGGCTTCGTCTGACATACTTTGGACATGTTGTAAAGCAAGACAGGTCCTTGGAGAGGGACATCATGCTTGGTAGGGTGGAGGGACAGTGCAGGAGGGGAAGACCATCTGTGAGGTGGATTGATTCAGTGACTGGGGTAATTGGGATGGGTGTGTCAGAAGCAATGCGATTGGCACAGGATAGAGCAGGGTTTAGGGCTGTGGTACCTAGGGTCGCTATGAGTCGCAAATGACTGGACGGCACATAACAACAACAGCAGACTTAAACCATCTAAGAATTTGATAGTTTGGGCTCTTAAATTTAGATTGTTGGTCCATTTTGAGTTAAGTTTTGGATATGGTAAGAATTAAAGAGTCTGACTTCATTCTTTTCCCTATGGTAGTACAGTTGTCTCAGTACTCATGATGAAGACCTTTTACTTTCTACAGTGAATGTGCTTAACTTCCTATTGAAAAGTAATTTGCTATAATGTATAGAAAGCCTGTGAACCTGGAGAGAGGATGAAAGGCACCCAGACTTCAAGGACTCTCCTTCATATGGTCGCTATGAGTCCCCTGCGACTCAATGGCACTTAACAACAACAACAACATAATTATGGGTTTATTTCTACATTTAGTTCTATTATATTGGTCTATTTAGCTGTTCCTTTGCCAGTGCTATACCACTTTGTCTACTGTAGCTTTGTATAGTAATTTTTGAGTGAGTCCTCCATTTTTGTTATTTGGACCTTAGCAGTTCCATGTGAATATGAAGATAGGCTTTTCCATTTTAATTTTTTTTTAAATCTAGTATTTTGATAGAGATTATGTTTAATCTTCAGATCTCTTTGCATAATTTTGATAGTTTAGCAGTGTTAGTTCATGAATATTTAGTTATGCCTTTTCAAATTTCTTTCAGTCATATTTCTTAATCTTTGGTATATTGGTCTTTTCCCTTTCTGGTTAAATTAATGCCTAGGTATTTTATTATTTTACAGGAATTGTTTTCTTAATTTCCTCTTGCAAATTTTTCTCTTCATAAAACAAACATTTTTGAGTGTTGCTTTTGAAGTCCGCAACCTTGTTGAAGTCACTTAATTAGCTCCTTTGGGATTATCTACATATAGGATTATGATTATGCCATTTGTGAATAGAAAATTTACAAAAAGTAGAGGTTTTTTTCTTCTTTTTTTTCTGAAAGTCCATCTGTGAGCTTGCAATTAATTGTTACTTCTGAATTTCCCTAATATATTGTGCATATGTGTGTGTTTCTAATTCAAAGCAGAAGCTAAATTGAAAAAATTGCTTAATCTAGTTTAATTTGTAAGATGAAAGAAAACTTTTTAAAATGCACTATTCCTAATTTTGCTTCATAATACTCTTTTTTTCTATAATATTTTTATATGTCTCTCTGTGTTGAAATATTACTGATTCTTATGTACCTATTTTAGCATTTTTCTTAAATTGCAACATATTTTCTGCATGCATCGTTTGTGTATTGCTTTTTAGCTTTCTGTTTTATGCTTTCTTTAACAAAATTACTTATTACCACATAATATTTTCCTTCACTCCTGTAGCTGTTTCATTAATCTTGACTGGTCTAAAAATGCAGTTACCCAGAACAGTTAGAACTATATGAAACATTTAATGCTATCTTTAAAATAAGTAATGACATAAGTGTTTCTGATGTATAAATAATAATGAATATTCTAGCTTCTTCTTTTTACTGTAGATATTTAGTTGAGATTGCACTGTTGTTGATTTTATGTACCATCAAGTTGCTTGAAACTCTTACCAACCCTATATTCAGTAGCCCTGAACCTGCTCTATCCTCTGCCAATCTTATTATCTCTGATATACTACCTTCATTACCCCAGTTACTGAATCAATCCATCTCATCTAGGGTTTTTTCTCTCTTGCACTGTTCTTCTTCTGCCCTTCCAAGCATGATGTTCCTCTCGAAGTACTTGTCCCTCCTTGTAACATGCCCAAAGTATGTCAAACGAAGCTTCAGAATTCTTGCTTCCAAGGAAACTTTGTCTGATTTAACCCTCTCCAGAATGAACCTGTTTATTCTCCTTGCTGTCCGTGGTACATTCAATCCTCTTCTCCAGCACCACATCTCAAAGGCATCAATTCTCTTTCTCTCATCCCTAGTCATTGCCCAGCTTTCTAATGGATGGCAAGCAGTTGTGAAGACTGTGGCCTAGATGAGGTGCACCGTAGTCTCCAGACTGAGGTCATTGCTCTTCAGTACTCTGGAGAGGTCCCTGACAGCAGACTTTCCAAGTTCTATTCGTCTTTTGATTTCCTGGCTGCTGTTACCAAGTGCTCATTATGGAGCCAAGCAAACTAAAGCTGTTAACAACCTCACTAAAGAGCTGACTTAACCACCAGAAATCTGTTTCACCTAATACATTTATCTTATATCTGTCTATTTTATGCCAACCTTACTGCTACCACCTTAATTATTACAATTTAGATAAGCAGTGGACTGCAGCAGATAAGAATGGATTAGGGTGACCCATCACCCTAATTTGCTTAGTGCAGGAATTAAATTGAGAGGTAGTTTCTGGGTGGGGCAAATGCTTAAGCACTGAACTGCTAACCAAGGTTGATAATTCTAACCTGCCAAGAGGCACATTGGAAGAAAAGCCTGGCAAGTCTGCTTCCACAGCCTTGAAAATTCTATAGAGTGCAGTCTACTCTGGAACAAATAGGGTCACTGAATAGATTTAAATCTGAATAGATTTAAGGACAACTCACTTGATTTTTGGTTTTGGGGTTGTGCATAGGAAGGTTCCTAGGATTCAGATTTGTGGGGCTTATAAATTGCAAATAATCTCAGGCAAAGTTAGATGAGAAGTCATTGTAGAGTAGTTTCAGAGTTAGATTTTTGTGTTTCGGTTTCTTACCATTTATAGGTAATTTTGGCTAAAACTTCTTATGGGCATATACAAGAGTCCTTGTAGTATAGTTTGTAACATATCAAGCTCTGTACCAAAAGGTTGTGAGTTTGAAACCACCATCTGCTTTTCAGATGAAAGATGGACAGTCTCCTCCCATAACGATTTACAACTTTAAAAACCGAGCAGAGATTTGCTGTAAGTCAAAATCAGCTCAACAAATGTGGGTTTGGTTGAGATTAAATGCATATAAAGGACAAAATTAATATTAGTGGTGATGTTGGTGATAATATTAAAGATTGGCATTTATATGTATGTGTGTATATAAAAAAATTAGTTACCTTTGAATTGATTCTGATTCATAATGAAAAACTGGAAGAGTTTTCTTTCGTTGTTGTAATAGTTTGCCATTTCAACATCTTACAGGTGGATAGTTTAGTGGACAGTTACACTGATAATGCAAACAAATTACTGTTGAAGATCATACAAAAATAAATAGAACAATGCAGAATCAGAGAGCTGCCAAAAAAAGGTTCAAGCTGGATTTAGAAGAGGCCATGGAATCAGGAATAACAATGCTGATGTCAGATGGATCCTGACTTAAAGCAGAAAATATCAGAAGAATGTCTATTTATGCTTTGTTGACTATGCAAAGACATTTGACTGTGTGGATCATAACAATTATGGTGAACACCAAAAAGAATGGGAATCCCAGAACACTTAATTGTGCTCATACAGAATCTAGACCTGGACCTAGAAGCCATTGAGCAGCAAGGGAACACCACATGGTTTAAAATGATGAAGAGTGTCTGTCAGGGATGTATCTTTTCTCCATACTTATTCACTCTGTATGCTGAGCAAATTATTCAAGAAGGTGAACTCTGTGAAGAAGAATGCAGCATCTAGATTGATGGAAGATTCATCAATAACCTTCATTATGCAGATGACACAACTTTGCCTGCTGAAGTGAGGAGGACTTGAAGTATTTGCTGCAAGAGCTCAAAGACCAGAGCCTTCAATATGGATGGATTACATCTTAACATCAGGAAAACAAAAGTTCTTACCACTGGCCAGTGGGCAACATCATATTGTTTTTGTTGTTATATTGTTTTTGCTGTCAAGTGACCTGTGACTCATAGCAACCCTATGTACAATACAAAAGTTCTGAACCCTGCTCTATCCTGAACCAACCTTACGTTTCTGACACATCTACCCCCCCAAAACCCCATCACATGTGTTAATCCATCTCATTGAGGGTCTTCTCCTCCTGCGCTGTCCCTCCCCCCTCCTAAGTGATATATCCCCCTTCAAGGATTGGTCTCTCCTTGCAACCTGCTCAGTGTATGTGAGACGGAGCTTCAGAATCCTTGCTTCCAAGAACCAGCCTGGCTTTACCCTCTCCAGGACAGACCTGTTTTTTTCTCTTAGCATTCCATGGTTTATTCAGTACTCTTCTGCACCACAGATCAAAGGCATCAATTCTCCTTCTGTCATCCCTAGTCATTGTCCAGCTTTCTGATGCATAGCACATAATTGTGAAGACCATGGCCTGGATCAGGCACATCTTAATCTGTAGACTGACGTCTTTGCTCTTCAGTACTCTGGCTTTCCCAATGCAGTTTGTCTTTTGATTTCCTGGCTGTTGGTACCAAGAGTGTTGATTGTGGAGCCAAGCAAACTAAAGCTACTAACAATCTCAGTCTCCTCAACATCAATAATGATGCTGCTAATCAGCCCAATGGTGAGAATATATCCTGGGCATGTTATGAGGCGAGGCTCTTCATTGAAGAGGGTCATCATGCTTGGGCAGGTAGAGGTAAGGCATAAGAGAGGGAGATCCTGAACCAGGTGAATTGACACAGTGCCTGACTGCATCAATGAGCTCCAGTGTGTTAGAGATTGTGAGGATGGCACAGAATAGGACAGGGTTCACATCTGTTGTACATAGGACTGCTAAGAGTAGTATTCAGCTTGACAACCACAGTGATGTACAGCTGCTACACATAACCTCTGCCTGTCAAAATTGACATGACAGTAACAACCTGCATTATGCAGATGACAGCCTTGTAAGTGAGGAGGACTTGAAGCACTTATTGCAGAAGATCAGGGAATGCAGCCTTCAGTATGGATTGCATCTCAATATAAAAAAAACGAAGATTCTTACACTGGACCAACAGGCAGTGTCACAATGGATGGAGAGGAGATTGAAACTGTAAAAAGCTTCGACTTACTGGATCCACAGTTAGCACCCTTGGTACCAGCAATCAGGAAATAAAGAGACCCATTGCACTGGGAAATCTTCAGTTAGGGACCTTTCCAAATTATTAAGGAGTAGTGATGTCACTTTGAGAACTAAGATGTGTCTGATTTAGGCGATAGTCTTTCTAGTAACTACCTATGCATCCAAGACTTGGACAACAAATAAGGATGACAGAAAAAGAATTGACGGCTTTAAGCTGTTGGAGAAGAGCACTGAACAACCCATGGATGGCCAAGAAAATGAACAGATATGTCATGGCGATGGTGCAGCCAGAGTGTTCTTTGGAGGCAGGAATGATGTAGTTTTGCCTCAAATAGTTTGGACATGCTGCTAGGAGGTGCTGTTCCTTGGAGACGGACCTGATGTTGGGAAGGATGAGAGGAAGACCCTCAACCAAGTGGATTGATACAGTGACTGCTGCAGTGGGCTTTTGTGTGTCATAAAGTGTGAGGATAGTGCAGGACAGTACTGGATTCATATCTTTTGTACATAGAGTCTCTATGTGTCATACTCTGCGGCACCAAACAA
Organism: Elephantulus edwardii; assembly: GCF_000299155.1. NCBI lineage: Eukaryota > Metazoa > Chordata > Mammalia > Macroscelidea > Macroscelididae > Elephantulus > Elephantulus edwardii. Next base: position 11,648,847 of record NW_006399808.1, on the reverse strand, counting down.
CAACAACAACATAACAAATCTTCTAGTGATTTCTAAGGGTATAAATGATTGTGAAGGAAATTGCCCATCTTTCTCCCATGGAGTTCCTGGTGGATTCAAGCAGCCTGAGAGTCATGGCCTTTGGAGTAGGAGCATAATTCCCTATGGACTATATCATTAGAGCTACCAGCATTTTACCATAGCACAGAGGATATTGCATTGTAGTTGTTTTTTCCATTGTAAGCTAAAATACTTCCATTGGCAGATAATAATTTAAGATCTACTGTGAGTGGCTACCATAGAACCTGGTGACCTAGTGGTAAGAAGCTTTGCTACAGTCCCGAAGGCAAGCAGTTTGAATCCACCAACTGCTCTGCAGGAGAAGGATGGACACTCTCCTCCCATGTGATTACTGACTCTGAAAACCTGCCGGAAGGTCAGCTATGGTTGGCTCCCAAAGCTACTACTCAACAACTACATGTGTGACTACTAAAACAAAACCATCTGCCTTGAAGGAGATATAACCAGAATAGTGACATTTCTTATTTATTTTGAGTATATTTTTAGGAGGAACCAGTACCTAGAGAGAGGTAAAATGCAGGGAAAGGTAGAGGGTCGACGAAAGAGATGGAAATCCTTCACGAGATGGATTGAAATAGCAGCTGTCACAATGGGCTTGAGCATGACAGAGATCATGAGGGTGGTGCAGGATACGGCGAGATTCAGATCTGTTATTCTTCAGGGGTCACTTTGAGTCATAGGCTTGAGGGCACCTGTTAACAATAACAGCACTGCTCTGAGTGAGGCACTGTGATGATGTAAGTTCAGGGCGTGCACAGATCAAGATAGTCTCTGTTCTCCTGATGTTTACAGTTTAAAAGGAAAAATAGACATTAATAACTTTGAGTACGTAAGCATAAAATTTCACACTTGATGCTGTGATAGAGAAATATTTGATGTTATGAAAGCAAATAAAATAGTTTCCATTTTGAAACTGTAAATGAAAAGGCTCATGTAATTGTATCTAATAAAATCACTGAAAGAAGGCTAATGTGACTAAAGTATCATTTTTAAAAGATTACTTTGGCTGCCATGTGGACTCATTTTGAGGAAGAAGTTGAGGGCAGGTGGGCAGGTGTATTGTGATACTGAGCTTTGGCAAGATAACTTTTCGGAAATTAGGCTGCTAATCTAAAGGCTCACCACATTGTATTTCAAGATGGATCTAGAAATGACTTTTTTAATTATGAAAGCAACCCCATTTTTTCTCACCTTTTCATCCTCAGCACAGTAGATCATACGGTCATCTGATTAAAAATGTCCAATGCCAAGCCACCTCTCTTCACCAATACCTAGTATGTCAATATTTGTGTTCTCTTTTTTCCTTAAGAATGTCCAGTTTTCCTATATTCATGCTTCTCACATTCCATGTTCCAATCACAAGTGTCTGCTTACCGCTGTTCCTCCTCCTTTGTGTTTCCCTATTTGAGATCTAAGCCTCAGTTGTCATGTCTTCTAGTGTAAGTGTGTACTATTGTACATAGGGTTTATGAAGGCCTGTTATTTCAGAAGTGGGTTACTAATCCTTCCTAGGCTGTCTTAATTTTTTTTTTTTTTTTAGAATAGTATCTGACAGACAAGCATTTTATAGAAAGGGGCAGATGAAAGACATTTACCCAATTATAAAATGACTGATTCAGTGTTGCTACCCACTGTTGGCACCTGTGTCTAAACCCATCTCTTTCCCTACTCTACCATCATCCCTTTCCACTTCTGCCTACACCATTCAACACCTCTTTCCCCTTATCCAGCCCTTGATAAAATGGCTTAAGTCTCAAGCCATCAGGGCTTCTGTGATTTCGAACTCCTCATGCTGCTGCCAGTTTCTTATGCAAAGGTGTTTGACTGTTTGGATCATAACAAAATGTGGCTGACTCTGAGAAAATTGGGAATCCTAGAACATTAGATTGTGCTTATGTGAAACCTATACTTGTACCAGGAGGCAGTCATCAGAACAGAGCAAGGAGACACTGCATGGTTCAGAATCAGGAAAGGTGTACCCCAGGAATGTGTCCTATCTCCGTACCTTTTCAATCTATACTCTGAACAAGATCATCTGGGAGGCTGGGCTGTATGGTGAGGCATGTGGCGTCAGGATTGGAGGAAGTTTCAGTAACAACCTGCGTTATGCAGATAACACAACCTGCTTGCTGAAACCAAGGAGGACCTGAAGTGCTTACTATAGAATGTAGAAGGTCGAGGACTTCAGCTTTCAATATGGATTGAAGCTGAACATCAAGAAAACAAAGGCCAGTTTGCAGCAGTTAGTGAAGAGATTGAGATTGTTAACAGTTTTACTTTGCTTGGCACCACAGTCTACACTCTTGGTACCAGCAGCCAGGAAATCAAGAGATGAATTGCACTGGGAAAGTTGGTTGACATCAACGATGTCTGTATAATCTTTGCAGTTGCTTGCTAGAAGTAAGAGAGCTGAACAATGACTAGGGATGATAGAAAGAGAATCGATGCCTTTGAGCTGTGGTGTTGGAGAAGAGTGTTGAATATACCATGGACTGCTAGGAAAACAAACAGGTTTGTCCTGGAGAAAGTGAAACCAGGATGCTCCTTGAAGGCAAGGATTCTGACGTTTCATCTGACATACTTTGGACATGTTACAAGGAGGGACTAGTCCTTGGAGAGGGTCATCATGCTTTCCCAATACAATTCATGCTTCGGAGGGTAGAGGGACAGCACAGGATAGGAAGAACTCCAATGAGATGGATTGATTCAATGACTGGGGCAATGTGGATAGGTGTGCCAGAGACAAGGCGTTTGGCACAGGAGAGAGCAGGGTTTAGGGCTCTTGTACATAAGGTCACTATAAGTTGCAAGCGACTCGACAATACATGACAAAAATAGTCCAAAGGCTGTGTGTGGCCAGCAGCTTGAATCTACCAGTGACTCCTCGTTAGACTTAGAAAGATGATTCAGTCTCCCCCCATTGTGATTTACAGCGTTAGATACCTGATGAAGGGTCAGCTGTAAATGAAAACAGCAATGAATTTCAGTTGTTTCTGTTTTGTTTTGTTATTTAAAGTATGTATTATCACAGTAGTCCAGATGAAAAAGATGAGAACAGATTGGAGTAGGCTGGTAATGCTGGAGATATTTGAGAATGATGAGCATGGTTTTAATTTTAAAAAGTTACATTCAATGTCAATATAAATTACATATGTTGGAAGTGCATTTATTCAGTGAAATAAAAAGTCAGTTTACTTTGAAATAGGAAGATCTATCAAATTGAATCTATAGTTTATACAATTTATTAAAATTTATATATGATAAACTAATGTAAAGAAAAGTTGTTTTCTAAGAGGACTAATAATAAAACACTTAAAAATTCTTTATGTGCAGTTGAGTTGTGACTCCCTGACCACAGGTGACAGAATAGGCATCCATACGATTGTATTAGCTGTTCTTTATGAAAGAAGGTCTCCATTATCCCTCAGCTATAGGGTGGGTTCAGGTCAAGCCGTAATAAAATTTAAAGCAAAAATGTTCTTTTCATGGAAGCTAATCCCCAGTGTTTATTTTGGATTTTGTTTGGTTAACTTTACTCAAAATTACTTGTGTATTTTGGATGCAATTTTTTTTAACTGACTCATGAAATCAGATATGGAATATAGTATCAAAAATTGTTTTCCTTGAGCATCCACTGTCCTTCAAATGTGTGCTGAATTATTAATAAGCTCAAATACATTATTGTGCTAAATACTATTACTGGAAATGGTGAACTATTTAATACCAGTGCTTGCTTTAAAGTGAAGATTTCAGCTTGTATTATATTTTATTCTGAAACCTCCTTGGTTTATTTTCCATTAGAAGATAATTATAGCTAGTAATACTAATTTTTAAAAAAAATTGGTAACATCATGGTCGTTGACATTAAAAATGCTCCTGTGAATGTGTTTTACAGGTGTGTTCTCCTTCCTCTTTTGGGAATGAAGCCTCCCCAGCAAAGTCTTTACCTCCTTGTTGATTCTGTTGATGAAGGGTGTAACATTGCTGAAGGTGAACAAACATCAACCAGCTTATCTGGGACTGTTGCAGAGCTCTTAGCTGGTCACCATGAGTTCTTTCCACCATGGCTATTGCTTCTCTGTTCTGCCCGGAAACAGAGTAAGGCTGTTACTAAAATGTTTACCGGTAAGCATACTTACTTACTGCAATCGTCAAATGTTTTTTATTCATGAAGTAGTACATGTATTTACTCTTTAGGAGAAAGTGCACAATTGAAATTCTGATTGCTGCTTCTGTCAGTTAATCCCAACTTTACCTTTTATATTTATCAGTTACATGTAAAACAAGCCATAGAATATTTTAAGATAATTTAAATGCTACTTTTCTTTAGGGTCCTTTTCCTGAAAGCCCTTAGTAAATATGGCTTTCTTAGTAAATATGACATTCTAGTTGCTACATATGTGTATGTCTTTAATTACTTTGTTGAATCATGATCAGCTAGATTGAGCATCTTTAAAGTAACAGACATGCCTGTCTTTAAATCATGGTATTTTATGTATATTCTGGTTATGAAAACAGAGACAGTCAACATTCCTCTAGGAATTTCTTGAAATATACCTTTATTCTTACCTTTGAATAAAACTGTGAGACTATATAATGTATAAAGTATATAATCAGAAATAAGAGAAGCCACAGGGGGTTATAGAACAGTTGGAAGAGAATAATTACTAGTTGTTTAGCTATATCACTTAACATTTTATGTTGCTTTTATTATGTGCTATTGAATCAGAAGCAACTCATAGCTGCCTCTCCAGTGAGGTTTTCGAGACTATAAATTGTATGGGAGGAGATTGCCCAACTGTCTTTTCAAAGAGCCGCTGGTAAATTCAAACTCTGCCTTTAGGTTAACAACACAGCTGCTTGCCACTAGACTACCTAAGCTCCCTATACATTTTACATTATCATTTAGTAATTCTATATTCCATTAATACACTTTATAATAGTGAAAATTTAATAATTTATTAAATTGAGTTCCTGTAGCCAGATTTGTTTTCTCTATCAGTTAACCATAATAGTTGTGGCACCTTTGGTTTCCAGGTATATTCTTTTTTGTTGTATATGAGTTGATAAGAGCTTTGGGTATTTTAAAATGCAAAACCGAATTTGTTAAGAAAACCTCTACCAGAAGTTTTCCAGCCAGTAGTGATTTTTTCTTAACAGATTTTTTAGAGATTATCTATCTATCTATCTATCTATCTATCTATCTATCTATCTATCTATCTATCTTTCTTGCTCATTCACTCATGGCTTTTAAGTCAGAACTGACTCATAGCTGACCATCCAGAGGCTTTTTCAAGAGGAGATTGTCCAGTTCCCCATCTTTCCTCCAAGGAGGAACTGATGGATTTGAACAACCTACCTTTTGATTGACAGTGCAACTTTGTACCCTCTAAGCCACCAGGTTCACAGATAGCACCTATGGTAACAATAGTCAGATAAACAAAAGATGTGTTACACTGGGAAAAATCTTGTATCTTGTACTTCTCCAAAGTGAAAAAGGGCAAGAATGTAAGTTTAAAGTCTATGGTGAACATGATCCAAGCCATAATTTTTTCCATTTGTTTCCTCTCCATCTGAAAGACAGTGAATAAAGATGATAAAAGAAGAATTGATGTCTTTCTCTGCATTGTGATGATAGAGTTATTTCTAGATGTTTTTGAGTCGAATATGACTCATAGTGATCCTGTGAACAATAAATCCTGTCCTATGACATCTTCATCATCTCTCACATACTTGAGTTCATAGCAGCAATTACTGTATCAGTCCCTCTGGTTTAAGGGCCTTTTTCTCTTTCATTGAGGCACCACTTTCCCAAGCACGATGTCCCTCTCCAAGAGATAACCTCTCCTAAAAACATATCCAGAGTATGTAAGATAAAACTTTCTCATCCTTTCCTCCAAGGAGCACTCTGGCTCTACTTTCTGCAAGATGTATTTGTTCTTTTAGTAGTCCATGGAAACTCAGTACCAGGACTCTTCTCTAACCCCATAACTCAAAGGCTTTAATATTTAATAATTCTTCATCATCCTTATTCATTATCCTTCTCCTTAGATTCATAGGAAATAAATGAAAAGACCAATGCCTGAACCAAGCATTCCTTAGTGCTCAAACTGTCATCATTGCTCCTCAGCAATTTAGGCAGGTCCCTGCAGCAGACTTGCCCAGTGTGATACATCTCCTGGCTGCTGGTTGAAAGTATGTTTACTGTAGATCTAAGTAAGATGATGTTGTTGACAAATCTTTTCTCCATCTATATTGATGTTGCCTTTAGATCTAGTGGTGAAATTTTTTTTCTTGTTGAGATGCAATCTGTTTTGAAATCTGTGTTTTTTGATCTCCAGCAAGCTCTTCAAGTCCTCTTCACTTTAAGCAAGCAAGATTGTGTCATCTTCGTAGCACAGGTTGTGGATGAGTCTTCCTCCAATCCTGGTGCCATATTCTTCTTCATAGTGTCCAGCTTCTTGAATGGTTTGCTTAGCATGCCGATTCAGTAGACGTGGAGAGAGGATACATCCCTGACACACTTTTTTAAACCATGGAGTGTTCCCTTACTCTGAGCACAATTAAGTGTTCTGGGATTTTCATTTTTCTCAGTGTTAGCCATAATTTGTTATGATCCACAGAGTCAAATGCTTGCTTAGTCAATAAAACATAAATAGACATTCTTCCGATATTCTCCGTTTTTGGTGTGGATCCATTCTACATCAACAGTGATACCCCTGGTGCCACAGCCTCTTCTTAACCCAGTCTGAACTTCTGGCATTTCTTTGTCAGTGTACTCTTCTATCCGTTATCAGATGATCTTTGGCAATTTTTTTGCTTATGTGTGATATTTATGATACTGTTTGATCATTTCCACATTTTGTTCGATCCCCTTTTTTGGCAATTGGAATAAATAAGGATTGTTTTCAGTCAGCTACCATCCAGATTTCCTGGCATAGATGGGTGAGCATGACCAAGGTTGCATCTGTTATTTGAAACATTTGGTGTCCCATCTGTTCCTAGGACCTTACTTTTTTGCCAAGGCCTTCAATGCAGCTTAAAACTTTTCCTTCATTACCGTTGGCTCTCAGTCATATGGTTCTTACTGGAATTTTTTAGTGTGAACCAGTTCTGGTATTCTTTCCATCTTCTTTTGATCCTTCCTGGATCATTTAAGATTTTGCCTATGACATCTTTTAGGACTGCAGCTCTAGACTTGAATTTTTTCAGTTCTTTCAGCTTCAGAAATGCTGAGCAAGTTCTTCCCATTTAGTTCTCCAGTTTCTAGTGTTAATGTACAGTCTGTTAAAATGCTTTGTCTTCATGAGCTGTATTATGAGATCTTCCATTAACCTCTCTTACTTCAACCTCTCTTCCCTTTGTTTTAGCTTCTTGATGCTCTAGTGCAGGTTTCAGAGACTTAAATATTCCATGGCCTGCCAAACAATGAACATGTCTGTTGAGAGAAAGTGCAACTTGAGTGGTTCTTAGAGGCAAAGTCTCACTCAAGTTCCTTCATTACCGTTAAGTCCGCATAGCTGGCCCTTCAACTGGTTTGTGGATGCTGTGAATTGCACAGGAGGGCAGCAGGAGGATTTGAATCATCAAAGATGAATGATCTTTTGGGTTAGCAGTACAATTCTTTATGGGGAGTGTGTATTTGTGTGTGTGTGTGTGTAGAAAAAGTTTAGATCTGTTGTTTATAGGGTCATTATGAGTCACCATAATGGTACCTAACAGCATTATAAAGACTGCTTTCTCTTGTTACTCTTTTTAACTATTTTTGTAAGTTTATTTTAATTGTACTAATTCCTTGAAGTCTACTAAATGTGTAATTGAATGTATTTATCTTTATTTAATGTATATTTAAAGACAACATTTTGGAAAGAGATTTTTCTTCTTTGTATGTTGCTATAATGATTAGCAGCATTTCTTTATTTCATTTTAAAGTCAACATTATAAAAATCACTTTGAATGGCACAAAAACAAGGCTATATTATTTACTATAGGGCCTTATTTACTAGGACAGAAAACATAGCAGCAGACCTAAGATAATTTTGTATAGAACACATCTTTAATGATACTTGACTATTTTTATGTAAACTTACATTATCTGATTATGTAAATAATATCTTTTATTTTTGGAAGATTCTTTAAATGATATAGCATTTTTAAATATTAAAATATTGTGAAATATTAGCCATTCTTTGTTTATACTTGATGTTAAATTCTGTGGATGTTTTTTCGCTATCGTCACTATGTGACAATATGATTCCCTAATTTTCAAATATAAAATTACGTAAACTTTTTAAGTATAATCATATTATCTTCTTAATGACTATTTTGAAGGCTTTGTAATTTATTATTTTATAAGTCAAGAATTCCCCTAACTTTATTATTATTGTGTTCACTCAGATTTTATTTTCTTATCTCTTATGCCTTCAGGTTCTTAGGATAATAAATAGTTACAGTGATCATCAGTTTGTAAATATTGGCACATGTCCTGTCATTTCTGTCATTGTATGCTGAATAGCACAGGTTCACTTACACTTTGAGAAGTATTACTTTAAGTCAAGAAATAGTCTAAGAAGTGATTCATCATTTCGTAAACCACGTTTCACGCCCTTAGAAATTTTGAACACTTAACTTTTTTCAAACCTATGTAAAACATTGGAAATATACTTTGATGCCACTATTTAAAAATATATATGTTCATGGAGAGAGAACATATGTATAGTGGTCAAAATTTGCCATTTCTTAAATTCAACCAATTTCAGTAACTGTCTCTCAAGATATGTAAGTTCTTAATTAATAGCTATTCTTAGTTCTGTTTCAGTAAACAAATTACTGCTGGTTGTAGTGAATATGATTAATTTTCCCTATTTAAATTCATATTTATGTTTCATATTTGAGAAAGCTTTATTGTGTAATTTGTATACACTTTGTACCTATTCTGTGAAATTCTCTATGTGCTGTCTCTCTCTCACCTCTTATCAAATTCACATATTCTCTTTTACAACTTTCTGTTCCTACTCTCATCTTATTGAAAATACCAAACTTTAATATTTCTTTTGAAACAGAATAAACAGCCAGAAAGAATCATTCAGAGTGCTAGTCCTTTCTTTTATAGCTGTGAAACTTTGTACAATTTCTGTAACCTAAGATTTCCCACCACATTTTTATAATTAAAAACTATGTATTTCACATAAAGTAAACTATGTATGATAAGTATTTAAAGTACCTTTGAAATACTTGGATCTCAGAGAAGAATAATTCCATTTCTTTCTCAAATACTGAAACTATTTCTACAGAAATATCTTGGTTGCTATTGTTTTGTTTTTAGCTGACACCATGTCACTTCTGACTCATAGTTGACCCACTGTGATAAATAATATCACAAAACAAAACTGCCTGTCCTTGCACCATCCTTACAAGCTTTGCTACGTTTGAGTCCATTGTTGCAGCCACAGTGTCCATGCATCTATTTGAAGATCTCCCTCTTTCATTAAACCTTCACCAGGTGTGATGTCCATCTTTAGGGACTGGTCTCTCCTGATATTATGGAGAAAGCTCATGGGATGAAGTCACTGCATCCCTACTTCAAGAGGATTCCAGCTTCTTTTAAGACAAATTTGTCTATTCTGGCTGTGCATGTTAAACTTCACCAACACCATAATTGAAAGTCTTGGATTCTTCTGTCTTCCTGTTCTTTGTTCAGCTTTCACATATATGTAATTGAAAATACCATGACATCAGTTAGGTGCACCTTAATCCTCAAAGTGAAAACTTTGGGTTTTGGGGTGGGTTTTTGTTTGTTTGTTTGATTTTCACTTTGAAGAGATCTTTTACAGCAGTACCTTTCCCCAATTCAGTACACTATTTGATTTCTTGATTGCTTCTTCCATGAGATTTAACTGTAGATCCAAGGAAAATGAAACCATTTGTTAATCTTAGTTCATTTTCTTTAGAGATATTTTTAGTAGCTTATATGATCTTTTATGTAAGTCAGTAAGCATGTATAGGATCACTTCAGAAGTGGTCAAGTGCTAAATGTAAGGTGGTATCATGTTTACAAAATAACTTTTTCTGATTAACAACATGGCAAATAATTTTCCTGTCCCATTTTAAATTGTTTAATGAATTTCTAAAACCAAAAGCAACACACAAAGATTGCTGTTGTTGTTATGTGCCATTGAGTCGCTTGCAACTCATAGCGACCCTATCTATCTTCAACAGCCCTAAACTCTGCTCTGTCCTGTGCCAATTGCACTGTCTCTGACACTCCCATCCCGATTATCCCAGTCACTGAATCAATCCACCTCATAGAGGGCCTTCCCCTCCTGCGCTGTCCCTCCACCCTCCCAAGCATGATGTCCTTCTTTAAGGACCGGTCTCTCCTTACAACATGTCCGAAGTATGTTAGATAGAGCCTCAGAATCCTTGCCTCCAAGGAGCCACCCGGTTTAACCCTTTCTAGGATGAATCTATTTGTTTTCCTAGCAGTCCATGGTACCCTCAATACTCTTCTCCAACACCACAGCTCAAAGGCATCAATTCTCTTTCTATCCTCCTTGGTCATTGTCCAACTCTCTGATGCATAAGAAGACAAATTATTTTATATCAATGGTAAATGTAGATGCTTTCAAGTTTCTAGACATGATTTAAAGCTTCTGTAGGTCAGGAGTGTCTTTCATTCCATAGTTGAAATTACTAATTCAAAATTATTAAGTACTTAAATATAGAAAAAATATTAAATTAAAGCTGTTTATGATAAGTTGTTGTGGTTGTGTATCTTTGACTCAGACACAACCCATAGCTGACCCTCTGGTGGGTTTTCAGAGACAGTCAATCATGTGGGAGGAGTTGCCCATCTTTCTATTGAAGAGCAGCTGAGGGATTCAAACTATGAACCTTTGGGTTAGCAGTGCAGTTCTTTACCAGTAAACTACCAGAGCTCCTTTGTTAAACTGTAGTATGACCAAATAAAAGTATGGGGAAAAATGAGAAGTAGGTGAATTTAAAGAATTAAGACCGAAGAAAAAAAAAATAAAATCAAATGTTAACTGATGTAACCAGAAACCTTTTTTCCAGACATTTTGCAAATTTACTGTGATGCCATGAACAACATATTCTGAGATTTTTTTTTTTTTAACATTTAGGATATGTAAGAACATTTACTATATAATCAAGGAGATAAATAGTTGAGGTCCTACTAGACATATAGTACCCTTGCAAAATTTTTACAGTATATTAAAATATGAAAAAAATTCAGTGGTGTATAGCTCTTTTGTTTTATACAGCTCTGAAATGTAGGATTTTTTTTATTATTTGAACTAATGGCTGCATAGTAAATATGACTTATGGTATTTGCTATTTAGAAACCTTTGAATAATGTGAACAAGTGTGAAAACCCCTCAGCCTTACTTTTAAGAGTTTTTTTTTTAAAAAAAACCCTTCTTTGAAATAACTTAAACATTAGAAAAAAATACATATAATAGAGCATGCCTGTTAAATCCTTTATCCAAATTTACCAATTTTTAGTATTTTTCTCCACTCTTTATATGTATTTATATTTATGTGTCAGGGACCTTTCCAGAGTACTGAGAAGCAATGATAGCAGTCTAGAGACTAAGGCGAATCCATGGTCTTCTCAATTACTTGCTATGCAGCGGAGAGCTGGATAAGGACTAAGGATGATAAAAAAAGAATTGATGCCTTTGATTTGCCGTGCTGGAGAAGAGTCTTAAACTAGCATGGACCACCAAGACAACAAATGCGTCTGCCTTGGAAGAGAGTGAAACCAAGTTTCTCCTTAGACACTAGCATTTTGAAGCTCTGTCTCACATACTTTGGGCATATGGCCAGAAAAGACTGATCCTTGGAGAGGGACATCATGCTCAGAATAGTGGACAGTGCAGGAAAGGAAAACCCCAAAAGAGATGAATTGGTACAGTGGCTAGAGCATTGAGGGTAGGTGTGTCAGTTTCAGTGAGACTGGTTCATGGCAAGGCAGGGGCTTCAGAGCTATCGTACAGAGGGCTGCTATGAGTTTCAGATGACTTGATGGCACATAACAGAAACAACATATGTTTACATTGCACATATTATTTCTTTCTTTTCTCTGGATCATTTGAGAATAGGTTTATGCATCATTACTCACTTTTTCTAAGACCAAGTATAATCATTCAGATAGTTTCATGTTGATATATTAACTAATGCATAGTTCACATTCTGATTTTGATAATTGGTCAAGTGCTCCTTTTTATTATTTTCTCCTCTGGATGTTGTTATGTGCCACTGAGTTGGAAATGACTCATAGCTGATTCTCCAGTTGGTTTTCAGAAGCTGTAAATCCCATGAGAAGAGATTACCAATCTTTCTTCCCAGTCTCAGCTGGTGGATTTGAACCACCTGCCTTTGGGTTGGCAGCATGCTCCCTTATCCACTAAGCCACAAGACCTCCCTCAAATTGATAGAGTATCTAATACAGGATAATTTATTGCATTTAGTTTTATTTTCTTTTCATCTTGAACATTTTCTTAGCTTCCTTTTTTGAGGGTTGCTGACACATTTGGCATTGTCATATTGCCATCAAGTTAACTACAACTCTAGCAATTCTATGAACAACAGATTCAAATCTGCCCTATTTTGTGTCATCCCATCATCTCTGCTAAACTTGACATGTTACTATCACTATGTTAGTCCATCTCATTGAGGGTTTCCTACTCTTTTGCTGATCCTCCACCTTTTTAAACATGATAATCTTTTCCCAAGGAATTATTGTTGTTATGTACCATGGAGTTAGAACCAAGTCATAGTTGACCCTCCAGTAGGTTTTCAGAAGTAGTAAATTGCATGGGAGGAGACTACCCATCTTTCTTCTGCAGAGCAGCTGGTGTATTTGAATCAGGTCATTTTGAATTGACAGCATAAACCCTTACCACTAAATCACCAGAGCCCCTTTTCCAGAAATAGCTACTCCTAACTACCTGCTATATAAGCTGGAAGCCTCTTGCTTAGAGTCAATCAGGGGGCCTAGTGGGTGGGCCTTTGTATTTAAAAGTTGTTTCGAGCCTCAGTCTCCAGTTTGGAGGCTCATGTGTGAAGCAGTTGGATTCTGGAAGGTGGATTCTCTTGTTTTGTTTGAGGGTCAGATATGGAATGTTTGGTTGGTTGGTTTGTTTTTTTTTTATGGTGAGAAAAATTTATTACATTTAGAATTAGCCCGCTGGACTCAGTTTAGATGATCCCAATTTTGTTGGCAACATCCAAAGCATCATAATCAGGAGCAAGTCGAACATAGGCCTTCTTCTCTCCATCAGGCCTAATCAAAGTGTTGACCTTAGCCACATCATTGTC
>NW_006399808.1:11634226-11634921 GCF_000299155.1 Elephantulus edwardii | reverse complement strand
GAGACTTTGTATTTAAAAGCTCCCCTCCCCAGCCTGTCCCTGGGGCCTGGTGTTACTTATGTTTGGGAGAACATTCTTCTAAGTGGTACAGCACTAATCTGTCATTTTGCTATACTGAGGTCACTTGTGGTTGCTGTGATGCTGATTCCTGTGTCACTGGTGTGTCAAATGCCATAATGGTTACCCATGTTTGATGGAGCTCACAGTTTAAGAAAGGCTTGGAAGCAGGAGTGGCATCCACTTCTTAAACAACATGCCTCTGGGAAGTCTATGAACTTAGAGAAAGGATGATAGTTATAGAAAAGGGTTTAGGTCTTTTGTTTATGGAGTTCTCTGAGTCCAGCTCGACTCGACAGCACTTAAAAACAGAACCTTAATAAAATGGTTTTCTGTTCTTGAATTGTTCATACATATTTAGCTTTTGAAAAATGTAGTGCTAATTAAAATACTAAAATTTTAATTTATATACTTCAGGTTTTTAAGATGCCCTAGGAGCTTAGCTTAGTGGTTTAACTATTGTGTTGGTAACCAAAAGGTCAGGTGTTCGAGTTTGGATATCTCTCCATGTGAGAGAAAAATGAGGTGGGCTCTGTTCATATTCTTAGTCTTGGAAACCGCAGGAGTCAGTCGTGTAGGGTCTTTAAGAGACTCAGCAGCAATGTGAGTAATATTTTTAATATGTTGTTGTTGTTGTT
>NW_006399808.1:11620392-11633831 GCF_000299155.1 Elephantulus edwardii | reverse complement strand
ATAGTTCCTTTCCACTAGGCCAACGTAGCTCTCTCTTGGTCGTCGTCATTGTTATTGTTGTTTGATGCCGTTGAGTCGTAGACGACTCATAGTGACCCTATGAACGAACAGCCTGAGCACTGTTCATACATAGAGTTTCCGGAGGCAAGCCATTTCGGAAGTGGATGCCACTCAGGACACAGACTTAATTGGGACAGATTATGAGAAGTGGAGTGTGTATGTATATGTAAAAAACTGTGTGTCAGCCAAGGTTATTATGTACTGGTGACTTGGAACTGACTCATAGCTGACGCTCCAAGTGGCTTTTCAGAGACAGTAAATCAATCACATGGAAGGAAATTTCTCATCTTTCTCCCTGTTAGTCTTCAAAGTGACATCATTGCTCTTTAGTATTTTGGAGAGGCTCTTGACAGCAGACATGCATAATGCAAATTTGTTATTTATTTTTGTGTTAATCTTAGTAGGCTGTGATTGTAAAGAAATTTGTCACATAAATACCTCAGACACAGTACTACAAAAGCAAGTTTTTCCCCTCCATTTGTTTTTCATCAGTTTATTTGTTCCATTATGTTGGCAAATTCGTGCATTAACATCAACTTTGTCTTCTTTGTTGCCATCTCCAAGTTATCAGTTCTGTGCCATCTAGCTCATGTTAATTCTCAAATATGTCCTTTATTTTTATCCTTGATGCTAATACTGCTACAATTATTCAAGCACTTAGTTGTTCTCATCTAGATTCTTATCATAACCTTTCTAAAAGGTTTTGCCTCTAATGCTAGCTCGTTATTCACCGTTTGATTGATCTTTTAGAACACACATTTGGTGTTACTGCTTTGTCAGAATTCCTAACAACTTCTCACCACAAAATTAAAAGACTATTGGGGGGATTGTCTTTGGAGTGGAGGGTTGTAGATTTATTTACTTGAGCAAAGGACTCTTGCCCCATATAAACAGTACTAACCTTTGATGCACTTCCAGATAGATTCTTTTTGTGAGTTGATTCACTTAAGAGTTGTTACTTCAGTGAGATTAATGCATAATTTTTAAAAACCATGTTATCACTGTCTTTTAGATAATAAAGTTGTGGTCCCTTAGGAGCTCTGTTGATTAAAGAATTCAACTGCTAGCCAAGAGGTTGGTGTTTTGAATTCACCAGCTGCTGCTTTGTGGGAGAAAGATGAGGTGGCCTGTATCTGTAAGCATTTATGGCCTTGGAAATCTTCTAGGTTAGTTCTCCTCTTCTCCATAGGGTTGCTGTGAGTGAAATCAGCTCTATCAGTTTGTTGTTGCTGTTTTTTAAATAACAAAGTGAGTATTAGATAACCTTAACTACTTTATTTTTAAATGTGTTTTAATTTTACCAGGTTTTTTTTAATTTAAAATTTA
The DNA here is from genome assembly GCF_000299155.1 of Elephantulus edwardii. Lineage (NCBI taxonomy): Eukaryota > Metazoa > Chordata > Mammalia > Macroscelidea > Macroscelididae > Elephantulus > Elephantulus edwardii. Next base: position 11,632,445 of record NW_006399808.1, on the reverse strand, counting down.
GTTTTATACTGATTTACTTATAAAGTTCATATACATTGTACAGTTTTTGTTGTGTACCCTCAAGTCAGACTGACTCATAGCTGACCCTTAGGTGGGTTTTCAGAGACAGTCAGTCACACAGAAGGAGATTGCACATCTTTCTCCCAAGGACCAGCTGGTGGGTTTAAACTTTATGCCTTTGGGATTGCAGTTCAGCTTCTTACCACCAGGCCACCAGAGCTCCCATTATTGACCTATTATTATAATTTTACAGTTGTTGATGTTGTATACTGTAGAGTCAGAACTGACCCATAGCTGACCGCTTGCAGGTTTTCAGAGGCAGTTTAATTGCATGAGAAGAGATTTGTCCATTTTTTCCGCTGAAATAGCTGGTGGTCTCAAACCAATTGCCTTTGAGATTGCAGCACAGCTTCTTGCAACTAGGCCACCAGAGCTCCCTAATAATGTTGTTATTGTTGTGGTTGTGGTTGTGATGTGCCGTCGAGTCACTTGGGACTCATAGCGACCCTATGTATAACAGCCCTAAACTCTGCTCTGTCCTGTGCCAATCGCACCATCTCCGATACACCCATCCTGATTACCCCAGTCACTGAATCAATCCACCTCATAGAGGGCCTTCCCCTCCTGTGCTGTCCCTCCACCCTACCAAGCATGATGTCCCTCTCCAAGGACCGGTCCCTCCTTACAACATGTCCAAAGTATGTTAGGTGGAGCCTCAGAATCCTTGCCTCCAAGGAGTAGCCTGGTTTAACCCTTTCCAGGATGAATCTGTTTGTTTTCCTAGCAGTCCATGGTACATTCAATACTCTTCTCCAGCACCACAGCTCAAAGGCTCAATTCTCCTTCTATCCTTCTTAGTCATTATCCAACTCTCTGATGTTTAACAAGTGATATGCATATGTATCAGACATACCTTAGTCTCCAGAGAGACACCATCGCTCTTCAGTACTTTGGAGAGGTCCCTAACAGCAGACTTTCCCATGGCAATACATCTTTTAATTTCCTGGCTACTGGTGCCAGGAGTGTTGACTGTGGAGCCAAGGAAACTAAAGCTGTGAACAATTTCAGTCTCCATCCATCCTGATGCTGCCAGTTGGTCCAGTGGTGAGAAACTTTGTCTTCTTGACATTGAGCCTACTGACTTATAATTAATTCATTGCCATCAATTCAGAACTGACCAGTAGTTTTCTGATTCTGGAAACCACATAGGAAGAGATTGCACATCTTTCCTTAAGCAAACAGTAGATTTTTAAGTAGCAGAGAGGAGAGGTTTTGGTTAGTAGGGCAGCTTTCTGTGCACTATGCTAATATTTGACCTCGTTGCGTCTTAAATGATTCAAGCTGTTTGTTGGCAATCTTGAGATTGTATTTAATTCAGTAGTACATAAAATGATGTCACTTAAACACAGTCATATGTGATGTTCTAATTGGATGAAAGTATTCAATCAGGTGATAAAGCTGGTGTACATTCCAATGTATTCATATGGAAGGGTAAGCCTTTAAAGACAAACTTTATTATATCTCCTGCAACTTCAGAAAATCTTAGCAAGAAGCTTTCATGGTACATAAGATAGGTAAGGCTTACTATCTCATAATGAAGTTTAGAGAAATACTGCGTCACAAAAAGAATATTAATTCCATTTATAGATAGGAAAATAGCTTATCTACCATCAATTTTCTTTTACAGACATACGAAAAGCTTTATAATTTACACACGACATTTACTGTCATTCAGTCCTTTTCGTCTCAGTGATGCTACAGAACAGAGCAGAAATTACTCTCTTAAGATTCCCAAGGCTGCAGATCTCTATAGAAGTAACTGTTTCTCCGTCTTTCCTCAAGAGTAGTTTCAAAAAGCTACAGAATGTTTACCTCCTGTACCTCTGATCTCCTTTGAATTACAAATTAAAGAGTCCTGACTTGTTTACTAGTAATTTTTTTTCTACCCCTGAAAATCAGGACAGTGAAGACATTCTTTTGAATGTATAGCAGTTTCTTTAATATTTTTCAGTTAATGACATAGGCCTTTCTCTTTCTTTCCTAGGTTTTCGAAAAATAAGTCTAGATGACCTTCGGAAGGCATACATTGTCAAGGATGTTCAACAGTACATTCTTCATAGGTTAGATCAAGAAGAAGCTTTGCGACAACACCTCACAAAAGAAACTGCAGAGATGTTAAATCAACTGCACATTAAAAGCAGTGGATGCTTTCTTTATCTGGAACGAGTTCTAGATGGAGTTGTTGAAAATTTCATCATGTTAAGGGAGATCCGAGATATTCCAGGAACTCTAAATGGTCTGTATCTATGGCTGTGTCAGAGACTTTTTGTAAGAAAACAGTTTGCAAAGGTTCAGCCCATTTTGAATGTTATTCTTGCAGCCTGTCGACCTTTGACCATAACAGAATTATATCATGCAGTATGGACTAAAAATATGTCTTTAACTTTGGAAGACTTTCAACGTAAATTAGATGTCCTCTCCAAGCTTCTTGTTGATGGGTTAGGAAACACTAAAATACTGTTTCACTATAGCTTTGCAGAGTGGCTTTTGGATGTGAAACACTGCACTCAGAAATATTTATGTAATGCAGCAGAAGGACACAGAATGTTGGCTATGAGTTATACCTGTCAAGCCAAGGATTTAACTCCATTGGAAGCACAAGAATTTGCCTTGCACTTAATTAATTCCAATTTACAATTAGAAACAGCTGAGTTGGCTCTCTGGATGATATGGAATGGCACACCTGTCAGGGACTCTCTGTCTACTTTAATACCCAAGGAACAAGAAGTTCTACAGCTGTTGGTTAAAGCTGGTGCTCATGTCAACAGTGAAGATGATCGCACATCATGTATAGTCAGACAAGCCTTAGAAAGAGAAGATTCCATCCGAACATTATTAGATAACGGAGCTTCGGTAAATCAGTGTGATTCAAATGGAAGAACATTATTGGCTAATGCTGCTTACAGTGGCAATCTTGATGTAGTCAATTTGCTTGTGTCTAGGGGAGCTGACTTAGAGATAGAAGATGCTCATGGACATACACCCCTTACCCTAGCTGCTAGACAAGGACACACTAAGGTGGTTAATTGTTTGATTGGGTGTGGAGCAAATATTAATCATACTGACCAGGATGGTTGGACAGCGTTAAGATCAGCTGCTTGGGGTGGCCACACTGAAGTCGTTTCTGCCCTACTTTATGCTGGCGTAAAAGTGGATTGTGCAGATGCCGATAGCCGAACAGCTTTAAGAGCCGCAGCATGGGGTGGACATGAGGATATTGTGCTGAATTTGCTACAACATGGTGCTGAAGTCAACAAAGCTGATAATGAAGGGAGAACTGCTTTGATAGCAGCAGCATATATGGGACATAGAGAAATTGTGGAACACCTACTAGACCATGGAGCGGAAGTAAATCATGAGGATGTTGACGGCAGGACTGCACTCTCTGTGGCTGCACTTTGTGTGCCTGCAAGTAAAGGGCATGCATCAGTGGTGAGCCTCCTCATCGACCGAGGTGCTGAAGTAGACCATTGTGACAAAGATGGCATGACTCCACTGCTCGTAGCTGCCTACGAAGGACATGTTGATGTGGTTGACTTGCTTCTGGAAGGTGGAGCAGATGTGGATCACACAGATAACAATGGTCGTACACCTCTGTTAGCGGCAGCATCTATGGGTCATGCTTCAGTTGTAAACACACTTCTGTTTTGGGGTGCAGCTGTGGACAGTATTGATAGTGAAGGTAGGACAGTCCTCAGCATAGCTTCAGCACAAGGCAATGTCGAAGTGGTACGTACTCTGCTAGATAGAGGGTTAGATGAGAATCACAGAGATGATGCCGGATGGACACCTCTACACATGGCAGCTTTTGAAGGTCACAGATTAATATGTGAAGCACTTATTGAGCAAGGTGCTAGAACAAATGAGATTGACAATGACGGGAGAATTCCTTTCATACTAGCTTCCCAAGAAGGTCATTATGATTGTGTTCAAATATTATTGGAAAATAAATCCAATGTTGATCAAAGAGGTTATGATGGAAGAAACGCATTGCGGGTGGCTGCCTTAGAAGGACACAGGGATATTGTTGAATTACTTTTTAGCCATGGAGCTGATGTTAACTACAAAGACGCTGATGGTAGACCCACACTTTATATTTTGGCCTTAGAAAACCAACTTACAATGGCTGAATATTTTTTAGAAAACGGTGCAAATGTAGAAGCAAGCGATGCTGAAGGAAGGACAGCACTCCATGTTTCCTGCTGGCAGGGCCACTTGGAAATGGTGCAGGTGCTGATAACCTATCATGCTGACATCAATGCTGCGGACAATGAAAAGCGTTCAGCTTTGCAGTCAGCTGCCTGGCAAGGCCACGTGAAGGTGGTTCAGCTTCTGATTGAGCATGGTGCTGTAGTTGACCACACATGTAATCAAGGCGCAACTGCACTCTGTATTGCGGCCCAGGAAGGGCACATCGATGTTGTGCAAGTTTTACTGGAGCACGGTGCTGATCCAAACCATGCTGATCAGTTTGGGCGCACTGCTATGCGTGTTGCAGCCAAAAATGGACATTCCCAAATAATTAAATTATTAGAAAAATATGGTGCAGCTACTTTGAACGGTTGTTCCCCATCTCCTGTTCACACCATGGAGCAAAAACCTCTCCAGTCAGTGTCTTCAAAAATGCAGTCACTAACAATTAAGTCAAATAGCTCTGGGAGTACTGGAGGAGGGGATATGCAGCCTTCACTGCGTGGATTACCTAATGGACCAGCCCATGCCTTCAGTTCTCCTTCAGAATCTCCAGATTCCACAGTTGATCGCCAGAAGTCATCACTGTCAAACAACTCCTTGAAAAGCTCAAAAAATTCGTCTTTGAGAACTACTTCATCCACAGCAACTGCTCAAACAGTGCCGATTGATAGCTTTCATAGCTTGTCATTTACAGAACAAATTCAGCAGCATTCATTGCCACGCAGTAGAAGTCGACAGTCAATTGTTTCTCCATCATCCACAACACAGTCTTTAGGACAGAGTCATAATTCACCAAGTAGTGAATTTGAGTGGAGTCAAGTAAAGCCCAGTTTAAAGTCAACTAAGGCAAATAAAGGAGGAAAGTCAGAAAATTCCAGTAAATCTGGGTCTGCCGGGAAAAAAGCTAAGCAGAACAGTTCTTCACAGCCAAAGGTTTTAGAATATGAAATGACTCAATTTGATAAAAGAGGACCCATTGCCAACTCTGGGACCAGTGTACCACTTAAACAAATGCCAGCAGAATCTCAGTGCAAAATTATGATACCTACAAGTCAGCAGGATGTTGGCCATACTCAGCAGCAGTTTCTTATTCACCAACAAAGTGGAGAACAGAAGAAGAGAAATGGAATAATGACAAATCCAAATTATCATCTTCAAAGCAACCAGGTTTTTCTTGGTAGAGTTTCAGTCCCACGAACAATACAAGATAGAGGGCATCAAGAAGTGTTAGAAGGCTATCCTTCCTCAGAGACAGAATTAAGCCTTAAACAAGCCCTGAAGCTTCAGATTGAGGGTTCGGACCCCAGTTTCAACTATAAAAAGGAGACACCATTATAAAAGGTAAAATTTCACTAATTGTAAAGAATTATAAATATATAGTTTACTTAAAATGAATTTTTTTATTTTTATTTATGTAGCCACATCCCATCACATTTAATCTTTTTTTAGGTATCATTTTAGCATTTTAAAATTTGAGTTCTCATCTTTCTTTCTTGCTTTATTTTCTACAAAGAACTTAACTATTTTCCATACGTCATGTTTTAATTATTTATTATGTATATTATTTGCCTTCCCCAACTTTAATGTAAGCTCTATGACGGCAGGGATTTATATCTGTTTTATTTGTTGCTGTACCATACTTCGGAGGGCACTTGACTGTATGGTTATTTCCCCTGTAAAATTTATTCAATGAATGAATGTGTGCATATACTATTCATAGATCCCAAATTAAGAATTACTTCCTAGTCACTTGTCTCTCACTCTTAAAAGACCTTTGATGGTGACAGAGGAAGAGGTTATTTCTGAAATTGTTCATCTTCTTTGCTGGTGTAAATTAGCATTTAGTAGATAGTGTGAAGGTATTGATTTTCTTCCTTTTTATTCTGGAAGTTAAAGATTTAGCAATCAAAAGGCGATTATGTCAGAATGCCTGTAGGACTCTTTTAGCCAGTGTTTCCACCCACCAAGAAGATGTGTGAGGAAAATGATAAATGCATGTATTGGAAACTAATATGAGAGCTCATTATATTTAAAGAATTGAAGAATAATTAATTAGTAAATAAATAGACCGTGTAAAGCTTTACTTACTATCCTGAAGTTCATGAAAGAAAATAGGTACATAGAATTTTATATTATGGATATTTTTCAGACACACATTTCCTTTTAGAAAATTTCAATAGCAAATTTTGCATGCTAATAATACAAGTGTATTTATTTCTTTAATTCACTTCTCTGTAAAGAGTTGTGCTGCCTACCCAAAGGTAAGTCGACTCCCTAGCTGCTTCAAGGGAGAAAGTTTGACAGTCTCCTCCATGTGATTTACAACTTCTGGAACTCACTAACTGTTCAGTTATTAGCTGACTCAGTGGCACATAACAATAACAACAAAATTAGGCCCTTTATTTCAGTAAACTGAAAATTTTTATATTTTTGTCTTTGAGAATACACTTTAAGTGAGACATTATTATAAATAAAGTATCCATATTTTCTAATTATAAAAGCATCCTACAGTCTAATTATAAGGAAGACCAAATAAATCTAATTCAGAATAGATTGTACAAAGTAGTTAATTTTCCAGTGTTATTTCTTTTAAAGTTTAATCGTGATGGTACTCTTTGTAAACTTAAAGTGTAAATATTTTGTATTAGACAATAAAATAAATGTGAATTAAGAGAAATGTTTCATAGCAACATTCAAAGAGACCCATAAGTTAACCCAAAGTTATGTGGTTCAAATCCAGCAGCAGCTCAGTTGGAGAAAGGTAGTCTGTCAACTCCCATGTGATTTACTGCCTTTTAAAGCCTGCTGGAGAGCTATGAGTCAGTTCCAACTCAACAGTACTTAACAATAACAACATAGGTTAAATAATACATCTATTTAACTTTGTAGTTAAATAGAAAGATAGATATATGTGTTCCCATTGTTGTTCAGTGCCATTGAGTTGGAATTGACTCGTAGCTGACTGGGTTTTCAAAGGCCAAGATTTTATGCACGAGTACACTGCCCATTTTTTCTCCCACAGAGAAACTGGTGGATGGATTCAAACAGTATACCTTGGGGTGGCAGTACAACTTCGTACCTCTAGGCCACCAGAGCTCCCTTACGGGTGTGCATACACACATAAACGTACGTGTATATGCTTATATGCAATCTTAAAACTATGTGGTTACAGAGAAAGTATGACATACTAACTTTATTTTTTACTTTTGCCTTAGTTTCCTAGTCTGGGAAACAGAAAACATTGTGATTGAAATGGTTCTTCAGCTACTGGATGAAAACATAAAATGCCTGTCGACTTGCTGGAGAGAAAAAAGATTCAACACAGAAGAATGTGATATCTACAATACAGTTACCTTAATTACTGTAATGTGCCTAAATAGTAAGGCTGCCTTCTCAGTATAACACTCTGTGCTTAAAATTTTCATTTTGTGTGCTTTGTATTCACTACACAAGAATAAGCACTTTTAAAAAAAATGCAGATTATATACTGCAGTTCCCTGTTAAAAGCTGAAAAAATTTTGAGTAAAGTATTTTAAGTTAAGATTTGATAAATGTGCATGTGCCATGGTCAAGTATATACGAAAAGGCAGTGTTCCTTGTATTTATTTTTTTTTTCTTTTTTGTGGCAAAAGGAATTTAAGCATACTGTTTCAGTCATGTTTGCATTGTTGTAGTGTATGGACCGTTCCTTGTATCTTTAAAAATATTGTTGCTCAATAAAATAAGTTTTGCAAGTGTTTTATGTTCACTACACCTTCAGCATTGGATTAAAAAAAAATTTCTATATAAATGCCATATACTGTGGTAAAAAAGGTTTATTGACTGACTTTTTTAAAAAATGTGGTATTTTAGGGAACTGCTTTAAGTAGCGTAAGTTTGAATTTTCTTAGAGGAATCCTTTCTCTGAGAACACTGTCCAAATGCAAGCAAACACCTATAGCGGGCAGAACAAAGTTCTGTTTCATTCACTGGGATGCTACTTCAACTTCCTTTCACTCATCATTCCAACTCCGAGAAGACAGACTTTCATTCCTGAGGCATGACAACTCTCAGGGAAAAATCCATGCCTCAGTTACTTATGTGTGCAGAGGAAGATGCACCTGCCTATCTGAGGGTAGATTTTTGATCCCTGAACAATTCATTGGCCCTTATATATCTCTTCCTTCCAGTTCAGTATAATGTCATTTACCTTTACAAATATTAATGCTGACTTCTGTCACAGCTGTTTTTATTGTGTAAATCCCTGCATGACCAAAAGAGCCCCCCATCAGAGTCCGTTGGATTAATTTTTGTGGTTTAGTTGAATGAATATTATTGATGAAATAATATGTACCATGTTTCACAGCATACCACTAACCCATGGGTCATTGCTCACAGATTATTATGTTATTCTTTGATAAATAATAGTGATTGAGTTGCACCTTTCTATCCACAACCTTTTTCTGTTTTCTTCTTTAGCCAGTTGCATTCAGGGTAGCTTTGTCCCAGGGATAAGGGTGAAATTGCTGATGAAAAAAAAAAAAAGCATAGTTGACTTGTTCAACATGCAACCCACAGCCTTATCCTGGCCTCCTGGATGTACTCTACACCAGTGGTGCTACTTTTGATGGGTCAGTGTCTGTCTGTTTGGGATGATCAGCACAGTTGTTTAGAGGCCAAGGTTCTGAATTTGAGCCCTGTTAATCTTGAAAACCAAGCTATTCTTTCTATATACTATTGAAAAGAAGAATGAGGAAAGAGAATTTGGAGATTCAGCACAAAATCACTGCTACTACTGGAAAAATTCCTAGTATGTCCTAGTGACAGGTCAGTAATGTCATATTAGTATATGAAGGACACGTGATACATTGTATACAGATACAGGAATGTGTAAATTTTTTGCAGGAGATAATCCACTTGAACCTTAGTATAAAGCTTTTGTTTTTGTTCTTTAAAGTTCATAAAACCCATTTAGTTTATATCATAATCAGGAATAGAAGATAAATTCAGTCATTATTAAGGTGGCAATATTGATAAATGTGAATGTTTCAAGTATTGCATTTCTTGTCCCTATGGGATATTTATTAAATACACTTAATAGAACTCTTGAAAAGTAGCCTTAAAGTGTCAGTGATTCTTTTAATTAACATGACTACATCATATTACCAACTTTACTCATATCTCAAATTCAATACATTTACAACACTGTAGAATATGAAATAATTTGTTATTAGGTGTATTTTTCTTTAGAAAGAACCCTTGAAAGCTGCCAGTTTTTCTATTAACCTTGAATTATTGGAGTTGTATTTATTTAATTTTATTTTGTTAAAAAAATGCACCTTGTGGCCAAAGGGCAGAGATATGACTCATTGCATAAGGAATTTAGGGTTTTCAGAGAGCTGAATGTTTCATTTCCATACCATATACACTTGAAACAGTAGGAAGAGAACCTGTTGGGGGAGAAAATACAATTTTCAAAAGAAAGTATTCCTCTGGATGTTTTTATATAAATTATTTTTTAGAATAGATCATAAGTGGCATTTAGGTAGAAGGATGATGAGGGTGCTGGAAATGCCCTGCTTTGTTTCTCTGGGGAATTTAATATGACTGAAATGCCTTCTTTTCACTAAGAAAAACAAATAGATTCCCCTAGGCATACAATTCCTAAATAGCTATTTTTGAAATGAGAATGTTTAAATTTTTTAAATCAACTGTAGCCACTACACAACTATGATGCCATGTACCTATAACATTTTTACAACTTTCCATGTGTTCCCATTTCCTAAAAAGTTAGGAGTTGATAATAAAGGAAGTGATAAAATACAGAAAATTAAAAGGAAAACAAGTACAAGTTTTTGTAGGAACAATTTTGGAAGGAAGTTTAACCAGGATTCATTAGTGTACACTGCAAAGTTCAGCTGTGTCGTTTGTGCACCCTTACCCTGCCCCACTCCCACCAGAGTCCTCACTGAAAAGAGTTCGCCACTTAAGGAACAAGAGTAAGATTCTGAATATTATTTTCCCTATGCAAATATTTGTTTTGCTTAATGTCCTCCATTTACACTTCTCAGCCAATATAGTTGTAGCCAAAAGCTTTCTTTTTTATTTTCCCCTTGGTTTTTTTGAGATCTGTAAATAGCCTGAACTGTACATTGAATTTCACATTGTAAAAGTTTTATTTTATTTCCTGTATTATATTATGCAAAAATCCCTATGTATATGAAAATGCATAATAAATATATTTGCTTTACAGAGGATATCTTGTTTGCATTCTATCCTTATACCTGTAGAACAGTCATGACTTGGGTTAAATCTTTTTTTTTCTTCCTAAGTTAATTTTGTTTACTATGTTATTTTTAATAAATCCTAAGCAAATGATTCAAAGAAAAGCATGAGATAAAAAATATATAAAGAATGATGTTCAAACAATAAGATTAACCTTGGCTATCATCTATACAGGTTTATTGTTTGGTGTGTCCCTTTATGGTCAGGAGATTGACTATCTTACATTTGATATTTTGTTTTATGATGACATATGCATTTCCTAAATAAAAATTTGTATGTGTTCTTCACTCAGTAAACTTTAATCACTTCTGACCTGTTTCCCTGGTCAGAATGCAATAGATACACAAAGACATTTATAAATTTTCAGCTATCCTCAGACATTGAGCATTTATTGCAATAATAAAATTATTATCTTCCCAGAGTCGCACGGTTCGAATCCACCAGATGCTCTGCCAGGGAAGGAGGGACAATCTCTTCCTGTACCAGTCAGATCTGATTTGACGGTACACTCACAAAAATAATAATAATAATAAAAGTTTTTAAAAAAATTTATTATCTATTTTTCACAAGGGTGTACAGTGAGTTGTGAGTCAAGCAGCCCTGTCCACGATGATTAATTTGGCATTTATGTAAAGATATTATCCATTTTTGTGTATCTCCAATTTTCGTGTAACAACTTTATGGAACCTACCCATATGGATAAATGAGTGGTTGTATGTCTTTACTTCAAAGAGATTTCTGGAAAAGACACCTAATTTTATAATTACAGTACTCTTCCTCTGTAGTCTACTTTTTCATTTTTTCTATAAATATTTTCAGGTTATGAAAAATAGTTTAAAGATACAACAGTATAACAAAATAAAATAGTGTATATAGAATAATTTTAAGAACTTGGCAATGAGTAAATGTTTTCAATGTTTCCTCTTGGAGTTGGAAAAAATCCAACTGATAATAATGAGGTGGCTACTGAAGCAAATATGTTTGCTAATCTTAAAATGACTTGATCTTGCCAGTGGTGTTACTGTATTAAAATAGAGACATTTGGAATTTACTGCCTTCTTAAATTCACCTTAACATTATCACATTAGCAAAATTTAGCTTCAAGTGTTATGTTCTTAATATATTTGTTGCACATAAAATTTTTGTGTAACACCTTTTGCTTAATCTAATACATGAGAAAGTTGGCCTAACTTCAAGAATTGTGATACTTTTTTCGGGGGGGGGGGTGTGGAGATTACTGCACAATATTGACTTGCTTTACTTCAGGGAACATCAAGTATACAAAAATCACCAGTGAACTGATAGGCAACAGCATAATAGATGGAGAAAAGCTTGAAATGGGCAACGGCTTCATCTTAGCTGGAACCACAGTCAACACACATGGTACTAACAGGAGATCAGGAAACATTGCACTGGGAAAGTCTGGAGTCAGGGACTTCTCCAGATTATTAATTGTGATTTTTAATGAAAGTTAACAGAAAAGTTGAATTTTTCATTCATTGTTGTATGTTTTCCTCCCTACTCCCCATTCACTC
>NW_006399808.1:11614913-11618877 GCF_000299155.1 Elephantulus edwardii | reverse complement strand
ACAAGCACATGAAGAAATGTTCAAAATCCCTAGCCCTGAGAGAGATGCAAATCAAGACAACCATGAGATATCATCTCACTCCAGTAAGACTAGCAAAGTTTCACACTATTCTTAATCCTTAGTTTCATACAATCATTCTTACACATTATGTTTTATAAAATCAATTGTCATTGTAACTTTCCGATCATTACCCAATCCTTTCAAGTCCCCACTGAATCCTTCCCATTTCCTTCATCCCTTCCCTCCACCCACCAAACTGTATAACTGCGGTTTCACCCCTACCCATCCTCACCCCTCTGCTCCTACCCCTCTCCCTATGCATCCTCTACATGTTTTATTAGTTATCCTTCTGTTTTACAATAATGGGCTTATGCAGTATTTTTTCCTTATGAGACCCACTATAGTGTTCTCCAGTCTCTCCCAAGTTATATAATATTTTTAGAAATTGTTGCTCCTGAGAGCTGCATAATATTCCATAGTGTGAATGTACCACAATTTTTCAATCATTCAGTTATAGTTGGACATTTGCGCTGTTTCCATGATCTTGCAATGGTCAGTAATGCTGCTATGAACTTTGGTGTACAGATCGCTCTCAATTCTCATTTCCTTGGGTTATATTCCTAGTAGTGGGATAGCTGAATCATAAGGAGTTTCTATGTTTGACCTTCTGAGGAAACACCAAACTGCCGTCCAGAGTGGTTGTACCATTTTACAATCCCACCAACAGTATATAAGAGCTCCTACTTCTCTACATCCTCCCAAACATTTATTACTTGCTGCCCTGCTAAACTTTGCCACTGCTACCGGGGTGAAATGGTATCTCATTGTGGTCTTGATTTGCATCTCTTTTATTGCCAGTGATTTTGAACAGTTCTCCATGTATCTGTTGGTCATCTTAATGCCTTTGTCTGTGAAAAGTCTTTTCATGTCTTTTGTCCATTTTGTAATTTGATTATTAATCTTTTTCTTCTGGAAGCCCATGAGTAGTCTGTAAACTTTTATTATGAGACCCTTGTCAGAGATGTTACTGCCAAATGTTTGTTCCCATTTGGTAGGTTTTCACCCTGTTGAGAAAATTTTTGATGAGCACAGAGATTTAAAGGAATTGTCATACTTTTCCCATCCAAGTACTAACCAGACCTGACCCGGTTCAGCTTTCGAGATCAGACGAGATCGAGCATGTTTAGGGTGGTATGGCCATCGATGTCGAATTGTAATACTTTTAATGCCAGTGTTGGCTGCTCTCATTTTGTGTTGAAAATACAGATAAACATCAATTACTACTCTAGATTATCACATACTGAACATGTCTAAATATTATCCTAATCAGGATATAGTGCATAATCATAATTTCAGAAATGTTCTTTGTGACTTTCCAGACATTATTCCCAAGAAACAAAGTCTTTATTCTGATTTATAAATGATTGTTACTGTTATGTGCTTTTGAGCTGATTATGACCCTATGAACAATAGATCTGAACCCTCCCCTATCTTAGGCCAGTCTCATGTCTCTCATTCTCACAGTCACTCAGTTAATCAATCTCATCCAGAGCCTTCCTCCCCTCCACTAACCCTCTACCCTTCCAACCATAATGTCCTTCTGCAAGCCCAAAGTATATGAGATGGAGTTTCAAAATCTTAGCCTCCAAGAAGCTTCACCGTCTCTGTTGTTATGTGCTATTGAGTTGGAATGCTATCTGGACCCTCCTGCAGGTTTTCAGAGACATTTTAATCACACAGAAGGAGATTGTCCATCTGTCTCCTGTGGAGCAGCTGGTGGATTTCACCTGCATGCCTTCAGAATTGTAGCTCAACTTCTTACCACAAGACCACCAGAGCACCCTAGGACAGACCTATTTGTTCTCTTGGCAGTCCACAGTATTTTCCATGCTCTTCTCCAACATCACAACTCAAAGGCATCAGTTCTTCTGTCATCCCTTGTCATTGTCTAGCTCTCAAGTGCATACCTAGCAATTAAGAAGACCATGGCCTGAATCAGATGCACCTTAGTCTCTAGACTGATGTTGTTGCACTTTCGTATTCTTGAGAGATCCTTAACAGCAGACTTTCCCAAAGCAACTTGCCTTTTGATTTTCTGAGTGCTTGTGCCACAACTGTTGATTTTCTGAGGATAATGAAATTTTTAACAACCTCAGTCTTTATCCATCTATCATGATGCAGCCAGTTGGCTCAGTGATGAGAATCTGCTTTCTTGATGTTGAGATGCAATCTATATTAAAGACTGCAGTCCTTGATCTTCTGCAGCAAACACTTGAATTCCTTCTCAGATTTGGGAAGTATCTGCATACCACAGGTAGTTGGTAAGTAGTCTTCCTTCAGTCCTGATGCCACAGAAAAAAAATTATTTTTAACTCTATATATTGAAATCAAATAGCATGTCCCTTTTCTTCTAATATCATTCTTTTATCATTACATTTTAAAATACATGTAATTCCTGTCAAGTTGATTCCAACTCATGGTGACATTTTGTGTTCAAAGTACACTGCATCCAAGGGTTTTCTCGGCTGTTATCTTTATGTAAGCAGATTATCAAGCCTCCTTTTCTTGACACCATTCCAAAAAACTCATACTCATTGCATTCAAGTTGGAATCAACTCATAACTGACCCTCTATTGGGTTTCCAAGACTGTAAATCACATTGAAGGAGACTTCTCACCTTTCTACCTCAGAATCACTTGTTGATTTGAACCACTACCAAATAATTCCCTATGCCTCCCTATAACTACAGACTTGCAGAACACATGAATATTGACATACTAGGCATTAGGGGGATGAACTGGACCAGTTTGGGCCACTTTGAATCAGATAATCATATGGTATACTATGCAGGGAATTAAAAAACAGAAGAAGAATGGTGTTGCACTCATAGTAAAAAACTGAAGCTCAAATTCTATTCTTGAAATATAATGTTTTGAGTGATAATATCCATACGCATACAAGGAAGACTCGTTAACACAACTGTTATTCAAATATAATTTTAACTAAATCTTGCAGTCTGAAATTGACCAAACATGTAATCAAGACACATTAATCATCATTGGTGACTAGAATGCAAAAGTGGGAAACAGTGAAGAAGGAATAGTAGTTGAAAGTATGGGCTTGAGAAATGAGGCTGAAAGTAGAATGACTAAATTTTGTATTTACAATGATTTATTCATTGCTGATAACATCTTTTAAAGACACAAATGATGACTTTATGCACGAATCTCACCTGATGGGATAACTACGAATCAGATTGACTAAATCTGTGGAAGAAACCATTGGAGAAGCTCAATACAGTCAATCAAAAGGAGGCCAGGGTTAGACGGTAAGTCTGAATATCAGTTACTCATATGCAAGCTCAAATTGAGGCCAAAGAAAATGAAAATAAGTCACAGGAACTAATATATGATCTTGAATTAATTCCATCTGACTTTTATGATCATCTTAAGAATAGGTTTGGGACATTGGACACCAATGATCAAAGACCAGATATGGGATAATATCAAGTATATCATCCATGAAAAAAAGCAAAAGGTCATTACAAAAACAAAGGGGAAAGAAAAAAAAATAGAAATAGATGTCAGAAGATACTCTAAAATTGCACTGGAACATTGAGAAGCCAAAATAGAAGAAAAACATGATGAAGTAGAAAAGCTGAACAGAAGATTTCAAAGGGCGCTCAGGAAGACAAAGCAAAGTAGGATAATGGTATGCGCAGAAAGTTTTCAACTTGTTAGTTAAATTTGTGTCTTCTAGGCTGCAACACTTCCAAGATACATCTTCAAGGATATGAACATGTATGGCTAAGCACAATTGATAACAGTGCATCTAAATTCCAAAATCAATCTCCACAATAGTCTACATGTTTCCTATTGCCAAGGGGGCCCTTTAGAGTAGTGAGAGAAGATCTTCACCCTGAAACCTACAGCATCCCTTTTCAGCAGGAAGTAGCTAAGAGAAT
>NW_006399808.1:11569525-11614608 GCF_000299155.1 Elephantulus edwardii | reverse complement strand
GAAAAACAAATTTAAGACTCATGTTGCAAAATTGAAAGATGCTATGGGCAATATGTTGAATGACCCAGAAAGTATCAAAAGATGACGGAGGGAATACACTGTACCAGCAAGAAGTGATTGACACTGAACTATTTCAAGAAGTATCATATGAACAGGAGTCAACAGTAATGAAGGAGGATGTGGAAGCTGCACAGAAGGCGTTGGCAAAAAAATAAGACCCCAGGAATAGAAGAGCCACCAATTGACTTGTTTCGATTAACAGGTGCAGACTTGGATGTGTTCCCAATGGATTGGATGAGTTCCATATTTGTTCTCATTCCTAAGAAAGGTGATCCAACTGAATACAGAAACTATCAAAAAATACCGTATCACGTGCAAGCAAAATACTGCTGAAAATCATTCCAAAACAGCTAGAAGAGTTCATAGATAGGGAACTGCGAGAAGTTCAAGCAGGATTTAGAAGAGGCTGAGGCACGGGGAATATCATTGTTGATATCAGATGGATCCTGGCTGAAAGAAAAGAAAACCAGAAGAATATGTATTTGTGCTTTATTGACTATGCAAAGGCTCTTGACTGTGTGGATGATAGCAAGTCGGGCCCGACATTGAGAAGAATGGGAATTCCAAGGCTCATGCAGAACCTATACCTGGACCAGGAGGCTGTTGTGAGAACAGAGCAGTGGAACACTGCATGGTTTAAAATTAAGAAGGGAGCATGTTAGGGTTGTAGTCTCTCTCCATACCTATTCAATCTGTATGCTGAACAAATTATTTGAGAAGGTGGACTCTATGAAGAGGAATGTGGCATCAGGATTGGAGGGAGACTCATCAACAACCCGCATTATGCAGATTACACAACCTTGCTTCCTAAAGTGAGGAGGACTTGAAGCACTTGTGGCAGAAGATCAAGGAATGTGGCCTTCTGTAAATTGCATCTCAATGTCAGGAAAAGAAAGATTTTTACCACTGGACCACCATCATAATGGATGGAGAAAAGATTGAAACTGTCAACATCTTCATTTTCTTGGATCCACAATTAACACCCTTGGTACCAGCAATCAGGAAATAAGGAGATGCAGTGCACTGGGAAAATCTGCAGTTAGGGACCTCTCCAAATTACTAAGGAGTTATCATGTCAGTCTAAGGATTAAGGTGCATCTGATCCATGCCATACATAGTCTTTCTGATCATGATCACTTGCTGTGCTGGACAATGAGCGCTGGACAATGAATAAGGATGATAAAAAAAAAATAAAATTGATGCCTTTGAGCTGTGGTGTTGGAGAAAATCCCTGAATATCCCGTGGATGGCCAAGAGAACATATATCTTGGAGAGGGTGCCGCCAGAGTGTTTTTTGGAATCAAGAAAGATGAGGCTTTGCCTCACATGCTTTGGGCATGTTGCCAGAAGGCATTATGAAAGACATTCTGCTGGAAAGGATGGAGGGTCGGCAAAGGAGAGAAAGATTCTTAACTAAGTGGACTGACATGGTGACGGCCACAATAAGCTCTTGTGTGTCAGGAAGTAGAAAGTATGGAAATGGCACATGATGGAACAAGGTTCAGATCTTTTGTTTCACTATGAATCATACTCGACTTGAGGTACCTAACAATAGCATGCCTCCAGAACCCCTTATGCACTGCTGGGTGAGTTTGAACCACCAATCTTTAAAAGAGTATTGAGACAAACCACTTACTCCACCCTAGGACTTCCTCTGATCATGAAAAAGATTACCCTGTAGAGTGATAGTTTGCTTTTTTTCTGTTGTAGAATGTTAAGAGTTTTCCCTTTTTTTTTTATAATGGTGTATAATGTTCTATTGTGTGAATGCATTGTACTTTTAACAGTTCTATTCCATTTGACATTTATATTACTTGTAGTTTCTGTTGGGGGGTGGCTGTTTGCTGTTGAGTCAGAACAAACCCGTAGCTGACATTCAACCATGTTTTCAGGGAGAGTAAATTGCCTGGGAGGAGATTGTCACAGTTAGTGTGTTTAAATCACATGCCTTTGGAATTACAGCACAGCTTCTTATCATTAGGCCACCAGCAATCTCTTTATAGTTTCCAGTTATTATGAATTCTGCAGGCAATAAATTCTTGTATACATCTCCATGTATATACACATATATTTTAATATCTTAGTATGAATGAAATTACTGGTTCTTTGGGTATATATATGTTCATCTTTATTGTTGTAATGTGTCATTGAGTTTACTGTGACATCGAGTTGACTCACAATGACCCTATGAACAATGGCTGTGAACCTTGCCCTATCCTGAGATACTTGTACTGACTCTGACACATCTGACTCCATTACTACAGTCGTTGTGCTAATCCATCTCATCCAAGGTCTTCCTTGCCTGCACTGTTGCTCTACCTTTCCAAGCATGATGTCCTGGAAACATGCCCAAAGTGTATGAAATGGAGTTTCAAAATCATTGCCTCCAATGAGCAACTTGGTTTCACCCTATGTGTTCAGACCTGTGTGTTCTCTAGGGAGTCAATGGTATGTATGTTCAATACTCTTTCACAACACCACAAATTAATGACATTGATTCTTCTTCTGCCATCATTAGTCATTATCCAGCTTTGAGATGCATAGCTAGCAGTTGAGAGGACCACAGCCAAAATCAGGCACACCTTAGTCTGTAGGCTGACATTGTTGCTCTTCAGCACTTTTGAATGGTTCACAATAGCCAAATTTCCCAAAGCAACTCATCTTTTGATTTCCTGACTGCTGGAAATAAGAGTGTTAACTGTGGACCTGAGCAATAAGAAATTTTTAACAAATTAAATTATTTCTTCATCTATCACAGTCCTGCAATTGGCCTGGTGGTGAGAATCTTTTTTTCCAGTTATTTTGGAAACTGTGGCCCTTGACCTTCTGCAGCAAATGCTTCAGTTTCAGTGAGCAAGGTTGCCAGAGTCTTCCTCCAATCCTAATGCCGCATTCTTCTTCATAAAATCCAGACCATGAAATAATATGTTCAGCATATAAATGGAAAAGATTTGGAGAATGTATTTATCACTGACACAGTCCTTTCTTGATTCTGAACCATGTAGTGTTTCTTTGTTCTGTTTAATGACTGCTTCCTGGTCCAACTATTGGCTTTGCGTAAGCACAACCATGTGTTCTGAGATTCCCATTCTTCTCAGTGTTAGCCACGATTTGTTGTGATACACACAGTAAAATGCCTTGGCATGGTGGATAAAACACAAATAGATATCATTCTGGAACTCTCTGCTTTCAGCCAAGATTCATCAGACATTGACAATGATGTCCCTAGTGTTGTGGCCTCTTTCAAATTCTACTTGCACTTTTGGTAGTTTTCTGTCAATAAACTGTTTTAGGTGCTTTTGTATTATCTTCAATAGGAATTTGTTTGTAGGTGCTATTAACAGTGTTGTTCAAAAATAGTTTTCTAGATGCTGGTTGAAGACTAATAGCATAATCCATTTCTTTGTATTTCTTTGTATGCTAGCCAAAATTTGTTTTCTTTTTTGTTTTGATTGTATACTAATATTTTATTGAATTTTGAACTTGTGTATCTCAGATGACAATGAATTCAAACACTTAATACACATTCATTTTCAAGGTTTATTTTTCATTTTCACATTTATAATGATATATTTTGAAAATGTTAAGACTGTTGATTTTAATAGAAATAGATATTGTTGCTTTTAACTAGTTAAGCTTCTAGTGTCCAGTTGAGTATATCTTTGTTAAAATTACAAAAATATTATACTGTTATTTTCTTAAATTATTGTTTTACTTTTCTCTTTTAGATCTATTGTCAATCTAGAATTCATTTTTATATAGAGATTCAAGAAAGAGATATTTTTCATATAATTAGCCAATGACTCAGCATTGTATCTTGTAATGTTAAGAATCACCTGCTTCATTTTAGTGACATCTTTGTCATATAACATATACCTTAATATACTCGTTCTTTTTGTAAATTCCTTGAAAAAAGTCATACCCACTTAATTACTTTATTCATTCATTTGTTAATGGGCACTTGGGTTGCTTCCACTTCTTTGCTATTGTGAACAACACAGAAATAAACATAAGTGTTCATATCTAGTGGTCATCTCACTTTGTTTTCAAGATTAGCTTAGTTCTTGATATTTTATGTTTTCTTATGAGTTCTAAAATTGGCTTTTCAATTGCACATTGAAAAATCACAGATATTTTAATTGGGAGTACATGGAAATCTACAGTTCAATTTAGAATTACATGTATTGGCTTATTTACAGATTTGAGTCTTCCAAATAATAAATCTGCTGCTGTTTTGTCTTATTTAAATGTTTGACACATTAGGTAGTTTAAAATTATTTTGTGTAGAAATAGTGTGTTTCTGTTTTTAGGCATATTCCTAGATAATTAGATGTTTATCAATGTTGTTATAAGTTATTTTGATCCATATTTCACTTTCTGTATGGTTGCTAATATGCATAAATTCAGTATATTGATCTTTTATTCCAAAGTCTTGTTAAATTTCTTTTTTAAAATAAAGTATAACTAAACTAAAGCTGGTAGTTCAGAACTACCCAATGGTCTAGGGAAGAAGAGCCTGGCTATCAGCCTCCATAAAAGTAAGAGCTAAGAAAACTATGAAGCAATTCTGCTTTGTAACATATAGGGTTACATGAGGCCGAATTAACTTGAGGGCAATGTTGTTGTTCTTGAGTACCATTGAGTGGTGAGCAATTCATTGCTGACCCTCCAGTGGGTTTTCAGAGGTAGTGAATAGCACAAGTGTGGATTGCCCATCATTCTCCTGTGGAGTAACTGGCAGATTCACAGCATGTGAGAGCAATAAGTTTGATTTATAATAGATATATGATAAAATTTCTCTTTCAATTGTACAGTTTGATGAATTTTAACAAATATATATATATATCTTTTGTCACATCAAGAATATAAAACATTTTCATAACCCAAAAAGCTCTTTTGTCCCTCTGGGGACATTACAGGTTCTACTCTGTCAATTTCCTGTAGCAACAACTGAGCTCTGATTTTTACCTTAAGTTTTTTTTAAAAAGACCTCTTAATGTCAAGTTAATTTCTGACTCATGATGATCCTATATGTTACACAGTAGAACTGCTTCACAAGTTTATTTTGTTTGGTTAGTTATTTTATTTTGTCCATAATCTTACAGAAGCAGATTACCAGTTCTGTCTTCCAAGATCATGCTGGATTCATTAGAAAAACCAATCTCCAGCTGGGAAGTCAAACTCTTGCCATTTGTACCATCTAGGAACTCTGTCATAATGATTTCACATACAATCTCTGGCATTGCATAGTAAGGAGCCTTGTATACTTGCCTTATTGCAGTCTAACTGTTGTTGCTTTATTATGTGAGTAGGAATCAACTCATAGTTGACTCTCCAGCAAGTTTTCAGAAGTTGTAAACCACACTAGAGAGGATTGCCCATCTTTGTCCAGCAGAGCAGTGGGTAGATTATCACCGCCTGTCTTTAGGCTAGCAGCGCAACTCCTTACTCACTAACCCACCAGAGCTCCCTCTTATCATAATCGCACTATTGAGATTCATCCATGATGTAGCATGAGTGTATGGGTATCATGGATGGGAAACATGGCTTTTAAACATCATGGTAGGACTATACCATAGTTTACCCATTCACAAGTTGATACATGTTTTAGTTGTTTTCTTTCTTTCTTTTTTTTTGCTATTATGAATAAGGTTCCTATGAGCATTTGTGTTTAGGTTGTGTTGACATACAATTTTATTTTCTTTGGTAAAGACATAGCAGTGGGGTTGTGGATGGCAAGGCTGATAAGGTATAGTTAAATGCATAAAAAACTGACAAAACATTTTCCCTACAGACTATTTCATTTTGCATTTTCACCATCAATGGATGAGATTTTCATTTGCTGTAAGTTTTCTACACTTGGTATTATAAGACTCTGTGATTGATATTTTTTACTGATATAAAAGTAGATTCACATGTGGTTTTAAAAATTAATACAGAGATTCTACATTCAGTTTATCTAGTGCCCCTCCACTATTGAATAGTCTTGCAAAGTTACAAAACATTAATATAATGAGGATATTAACACTGGTACAATCAATATGCCAATCTTACTCAGTTTTCCCCAATTATACTTGTGTGTGTGTTTCTCATGAAGATATCTCACCATATATCTTAGTTCCTGTAGCTACAGTTATAGTCAAAATACAGGACAATTGAATGACCACAAAGATTCCAAGTGCTGTCATGTTCTTTCTGCCAGTCCTTCCATCCCAAACTCCAGTCACCACTGAGCTGGTTTGTATTTTTATAATTTTGTCATTTCAAAATTATAAAATCTGGAATTATAAGGTTTAAATTTTGTATTTAGCTTTTTTTCCACACAATAAACTTCCCTTGAGATTTTCACAAGGTGTCATATATTTCAGTTGTTATTTTTCTTTCTGTCCCAGAATAACATTCCCTGGCAAATATGTATCACAGTGTGTTTAACTCCTCTGTCTCTTCAGAGATATCTGAACTATTTCCTGCTGTGGTTATTATGTATATAGCTATGAAGATTTGTGCATTTCTCTCTCACTCTCTCTGTGTCTCTCTCTCTCTCTCTTTGTGTGTGTGTGTGTGTGTGTAAACAAGGTTTACTTTATCTTGGATAAGTATTACATGATAAGTTTCATAAGAAATTTCAAACTATTTTCTAGAGTAGTTTTATTATTTTACAGTCTCACCAGCAATGTCTGAATGCTCCAATGTCTCTGCATCTTTATCAGCATTTGATGGTGGTTGTTGTTGGTGTTAGATGACTCATAGCGACCCTATGGACAAAAGGCCTGAGCACTGTTCATAGAGCTTCCAGAGGCAAGCCATTTTGGAAGTGGATGCCACTCCTACTTCCAGGCTTGTTTAAATCGGGAAGCTCCAGCAAACACTGTCTGTCATGGGTAACCATTATCACATTTGGCACATCAGTGTCACAGTGTTCAGCGTCACAGCAACCAGGAGTTACCTCTGTACAGCAACACACAGACCAGTGCAATACCACCTAGAAGAATGACAAGAAAACAATTTGAACCTGACCTCAGGGCCCCAGGTTAAAATCACCCACTTTCAGCTTGGTAGCGTAACTTTCTGTCCACTAGTCCAACATAGCTCTCTCTATGTTGTAATTCTTATTGTTGTTAGGTACCATCGAGTTGTAGATGACTCATAATGACCCTATAAAATGAAAGGCCTGAGCACTGTTCACAGAATTTCCAGAGGCAATCCATTTTGGAAGTGGATGCCACTCCTGCTTCCAGGATTTTTATTTGGGCTAGTATGGCAAGTATAGGGTGACAGTTTATATAGCTTTGATTTTAATTTCTCTAAAGATGTTGAACATCTTGGTATACATCTGTCTGTTTACCACTTCTTTTTTTCTTTTTCAAGAATTTAAGTTACTTATTTAGTGTAAATCTTTTTGGAAAAATTGTGATTTTAACGAAAGTTTGCAGAACATTTGGAATACTATGAAGTACTTAAAAACAAGGAATCCATAAAATATTACACAACATGGGTGACCTTATTAACCATTTCTATTCATGTTAAGTATCCCAGCTGCTATGCTTTCCAATGTATTTGGTAAATTAACCAACTGCTTTCATGGGGAACAATGCAGAATCTCTTACCGTTATAAAACTCAGTAGAGGGTCATTAGGAGTCAGAATTAGCTCATAGCTGTTGGCAAACCTCCTTGGTGAAATGTCTGTATCATTTAGCAACTGTAACTGGATTATTGTGTTGTGTTTTTACTGCTGCATTTTGAAAGTTTTTTATGTATCCTAGATACTAGTTATTTTTTTTCCAAAAAACTTTATTGTACTCATGCAAAACTTGTACAAGAATCAAGAAGACATTGTTCAAACAGAACATTAGGATGCTGCATGGTTAAACTTGCAAATGGTAAACAGTAAGACTGTATTCTTCCAACGTGCTTAGTCTATATGCTGTAGAAATAATAAAAAATCTGGGCTGCATCAGGATTGATGCAGCATCCAAAGGCAACATCAGAACTAGAATAATATTCAAAGTCTGCTATATGCAGTTGCCCCAACTTTGCCTCCTAAAAGTGAAGACAGCTTAAAGCACTTTCTCATGAAAAATGTACCGACTGCAGCTTTCATTCTTCATTATGTTTGAGAAAAAATTAAAATCCTTATCACAAGAATGATAACCAACATGGCAAGGAATTTGAAGTTGCCAAGGATTTTATTAGTTTTAAGTCAATAATATGTATGGAAGCAGAAGTCAAGAAATCAAGTTAACATAATGTATTGGGGAAACTTGTGGCAAAATACCTACTTAAAGTGTTAGTTTAAAAAAGCAAAGATGTCGATTTGATGGCTAACATGCACTTGACACAAGCCAAGGTCTTTTAATATCCTCACGCACATGCAAAAGCTGCGCAATGGAAAAGGAAAACTAAGAAAAACAATTATGTTTTCCAGTTATGTTCATGATAGTATGGACTATACTAGTGACTTCAAGAAGAATTAAAAGAATCTGTCCTGGAGGAAGTACAGCTAAAATGATGCTCTTTCCCCGCCTCCTACTTTGGCCGTGTCATCAAAGAAACCAATCACTGGAGAAATACATCATGCTTGCTAAAGTAGAGGATCAATGAAAAAGATGTTCAATGAGATGTAATAACACAATGGCTCAAGAGTAAGCTCAAAAAAGCCAGTGGTTTTGATGATGGACAGGGCAGGGAAATGTCTCATTCTGTAATATACAAGATTTCCAAGAGTGAGGATCTGGCTCAAGGGCACTTGAAAATTGGCCTCTTTTCTCAGACATGTGATTTTAAAAGATTTTCTTACAGTATGTGGTTTGTATCTTCAATTTTACATTGCCTTTGGAAGACCATGGATGAAGGGCACAGATTTTTAATCTTTATGCAGTACAATCTATGATTTTTTTTTTACTACTAAGTATCTTTGTGTGTGTGTCATCTCTAAGAACTCTTTGCTTAGCCATAGACCTAACAGAATTTTTTTCATTTCTCTCTCTAAGTATCTTCTTGTTTTTACATTTTTAATTAAGTCTATGACTGATTTTGAATTCATTTTTGTGTGAGATGTGATGCTTAGGTTGTATAAAGGAATGGAATGACATTAGACCTCTTATATCGAAAAGAAGATCAGCAGGGAGCTCTGGTGGACTAGTAGCAAGAAACTGCACTGCAATCCCAGAGGTGTGCAGTTCAAATCCACCAGATGCTCTGCTAGAGAAAGAGGGGCAATCTTCTCCTGTACCAGTCATATCTGATTTGACTATACACACAGAAAAATATAGCAAAATAAAACGAGGGGGGAAAGTGTGTGTGTGTGTGTGTGTGTGTGTGTGTGTGTGTGTGTGTGTGGATCAGCATCAGCAATACACCAGAGCTGCATCTTGTGAGGTGGAGTTTAGACATACCTCCTTTATGTAACCTTTTTTACCAGTTTGACACCAGCCATCCTTTCCACAGAACTAGGTGATTTTCTGTTTGGTTACACATTTATTGCAATAACCTCTCAGAACTGACCAACTATACTAAAGTTATAAGATTTTTTAGAAAAGTACCGGTTCCACACAGGATCAGGGTCCGAAAGCATGTAAAAAAATCTGAAAGGCTCCCAAGTGGAGACATACTTCCCCTTTTTCAGTGCAAGACAGCTCTCTCAGCTCTTCTTGGCTGTATAAGTGGACAGGATCCATATAGGTCCCTTCAAAAGAAGTCCTTTCTCAAACCCTCAGTCCCCCCTGAGACCTTGCCTGTACAGTACTTGTGTAAGCGTTACATCTTACCTTATAAAGAACCCCCAGTTCTTTTGTCCATGAGCTAGAAAATCCGTCATACCATAGCAGTCTCCAGATTCCTATCAGTTTGCACTGCTATCACAACATGGTTTCTATTCTTTCTCTCCTGCATCTAGGTAATTCTCACTGCAGGGACTTTGGATCCAAAGATGTATTCCTTTCCTGGTTATTTTTTTTTGGGGGGGGTAGGGGGAAGGAGCAGGTGTTACAAGGGCCTCTTCTTGTCCTAGAAATTGACTCCAGACAATTCCCTCAGGGCTCCATACATTTTATTTGCACAGTTGCACTTTTGAAAAGGTTCTATGTAACATATTTGCACTATTATTAGGCCATTAAATCTCTTTGGTTGGTCACAACCCCCTCATTTATATGTCATTGTTATGTGTGACGGGGTCTACTAGGAACCTATGTGACCCTATAAACAACAGACCCGAACCTTGCCTTATCCTGCGTTATCCTCACCATCTCTGATTTGCTCTAGTCTATTATTAGAGTCACCATGTACATCCATCTTTTGGAGGTCTGTTCTTTCTCTGACCTTTCATCTTTCTTAATATGATGTCCTTTCCCAAGGATTGTCTCCTCCTAACAATATGTTCAAAGTATGTGAGGCAAAGTTCACCATCCTTGTCTCAAAGGAGCACATTAGTTACACTTCCTCCAAGACAGACTTATTTGTTCTTTTGGCAGTCCATAGGAAATTTAATAATCATCTCCAACACTACAACTCTAAGGCAATTATTCTTTCAGATCATGACTTGCATCAGGCACACCTTATTCTTTAAACTGACATCCTTGAATTTTAGAATTTTGGAGATATCTTTGAGAGCAGATTTTCCCAATGCAACATGTATTTTTATTTCTTGACTCCTGTTATCATGGGGGTTAACTGTGAATCCCAGTAAAATGAAATTTTTTACAACATCAATCTTTTTTTCCATCTGTTGAGATGTTTCCTATTTTAGTTTATCGGTGAGGACTGTTGCTTTCTGGTTAAGATATAATCCATATTGAAGGCTGTAGTCTTTTCTACATTAAATGTTTCAAGTTCTGTTCATTTTCAGCAAACAATGTTGTTTAATTTGCATAACAAAGGTTGTTCCTTCACTCCCCATTCATGTCATAGTATACAGCTTCTCAAATAATTTGCTTCGTATACAGATTGAATAGGTTTGGAAACAGGATACAGTTTTGACACATACCTTTCCTTATTTTAAGACCTGCAGAATTCCCTTGTTTTGTCCTAACAACTGCATCTTGGCCTAGGCATAGGTTTCACATGAGCACAATTAAGTGTTCTAGGATTCCCACACTCCTAGTATTATCCATATTTTGTTATGATCCACATACTAAAGAACTTTGCACAATAAATAAGACACAGGCAAGCATCTTTCGATATTCTGTTTTCAGCCAGGACACATCTGACATTAGCTAAGATATCTCTTGTTCGAAAGCCTCTTTTGAATTCAGGATGAATTTCTGACAGTTCCCTGTCAATATATTGCTCCAGCTATTTTTGAACAATCTTCAGCAAGATTTTACTTACATGTGATATTAATGATATTGTTTGATCATTTTCACATTCTATTGGATCTCCTTTTTGAGGGAGGTGGGGAATGGGAACAAATATGAATCTCTTCCAATCAGTTAGCTAGGTAACTGTCTTCGAATTTCTTAGACTAGTGGTCATGTCCAGGGCTATGTCTGTTTGTTGAAACACTTCAATGGTTTTCCATCAATTTCTTGCTCTTGTGCAGCTTGAACCTCTGTCACTGTCTGTTTGCTAGCAACAAGCAGTGACACCCTGATGGGGGTAAGCACGATGGAGACACATCACTCCAGGAGCCATTCAGAGAGTCAATCCAGCTCAACTTTACTAGGATAAGCATTCCACTTATATACACAAGAAGACAGGATAGGGTGGGCTTACAGAAGCAGGACATGTAGATTGGTCAGGAGAACCTCAGCCTGTGCGGACTACTCCCAGCTCAACAGACATGGTAGCTATCCTCCCAGGTGGTAAGCTTTCTCAAGCTGGTACAGTCAAACACAGGAGAGCTTTCTCTACCCCATATTAAAGGCTTTTGGGAGGCTTGCACTTATCCGGAGCTAGGCGATCTGTCCTGGCCAGAGGCCCTCGCTTCTTCCCCAGCACTCCCCAACAAACCTCTTCCTTCTTTACCATTGTTTATCATATAACACTTCCTGAAATGGTTCCTTGTGGACCAATTCTTTTTAGTATAGTGACTCTATTTCCTTCCCTCTTCTTTTGATGCTTCCCAAACCATTCAAGAATTTTTTTTTCTATAGAACTTCTCAATATTGCAACTCAAAGACTGTATTTATTTTTAAATTATTTCTGCTTGAGAAATGCCAAGTGAATTCCTCCTCTTTGAACATTTTTTCCATAATATTTTTGTACTTTAATGTCACCTTTAGATATCTTTTGTTCAACTTTTTAACTTCATTTCCCCACCCCCCCCTTCATTTTGTTTTCTCTATGTTCTAGTCCAACTTTCAGAGTCTCTTCTGACTTTCATATTGGCCTTTTCTCTATCCTCTTTCTTTGTAATGATCTTTTGCTTTCTTCATGGATGTTCATATTCTGGCATTTGGGGAAGGAGTCATAGATATTATTGCTGGAAAGATCAGATTACTATAATTCACTGCATCAAAAGTTGAGGTCCATTGTTTGGCAATACACAAATGTTCTAGTCTTATTATTTGGTTTTTTTTTTTTTTTTTTGCTGTCCAGTCACTTGCAATTCATAGCGACCCTATGTACAACAGCCCTAAACCTTGTTCTATCTCTTGTCAACCTTATTGTCTCTGATACCCCTATCTCCATTACCCCAGAGATGGAATCAATCCATCTCATTGAGGGTCTTCCTCTCCTGCACTGTCCCTTCCCCCTCCCAAGCATGACATCCCTCTCCAAGGACTGATCCCAACTTGCAGCAGCATGTTCAAAGTCCAAAGTATTATTTACTGAAAGAATATTCATCCTTAACTTAATCCCTCCTGTGCCTTTGTAAAAAATTAGGAGAGTATATTTGTGTGTGTCTAAGTTCTCTTTATGTAGCATTGATAGAAATGGAATGATTTCAGAAGGTAGTATGTGAGCAAGGACCAATGGTTCTGAAAGGAGCCATCTATCTACAGGCTGCACAGAGGCATCAGCAAAAGACTAATGCTCCAGGAATTAGTGAAATACAAGTTGAGATGTTTTAACAACTGATGCAACCTTGGTTATGGTTACTAGTTTATGTCAAGAAATTTAGAGAAGACAGCTATTTGGTCAATCAAGTAAAAGAGATCCATATTTGTTACAATTTTTTTTAAAAACAGTGATCCAATAGAGTGAGAATTATCAAAGAAATAAAATTATAAAATTATCCAACAATATAATTATTACAGCACTTAAGAAATATATTCCTGGTGATCACTTAAAAATTATTAGAGTAGTACATTAAAAGGGAACAATCATAAATTCAATTCAAGTTTGACTCAGTAAAGACTGGAACAAGAATATCATTACTGCTGTCAAGTAGATCTTAGCTTAAATTAAAATTGTAAAACCACATGTTTAGTTCAATGTAAACATTTTACGCAGTAGCCATTATTGTACAGAAGAACAGAACTGGTTTCATATTAACTTTATATCAGTTCTCAAAAGTTTAAGAATCATATTGTTGTTGTAAGTTAGTGTCAAATCAATTTCAGCTTATGAAAACCCCACTTGTGCAGAGTAGAACCTCACCTCTTTGAGGCTGGGATCTTTCAGAAGCAATTGCTAGGCTCATTTCTGAAACGAATTGAAATGTTTTGTGCCGTTGAGTCAACAACAACTCACAGCAACCCTATGTATAATATCTCTGAACCCTGCTCTATCCTGAGCCAATCTTACTGTCTCTGACATAGATGTCCTCATTACCCAAGTTATTGTGTCAAACCATCTCATCGGGGGTCTTCCTCTCCTGTACTGTCCCTCGACCCTTCCAAGTACGATCACTTCTAGAAGACTAATCCCTTCTGGCTACATGCCCAAAGTATGTGAGATGGAGTCTCAAAATCCTTGCCTTCAAGGAGCACCTTAGTTTCACCCTCTGCAGTACAGATGTTTTCATTTTCTTGGCAGTCCATGCCGTGTTCAGTACTCTTCTCTAGCACCACACCCCTAGCACCACAACTTAAAAGCATCAGTTCTTCTTCTGTCATCTTTGGTCTTTGTCCAGCTCTCTGATGCATAACAAGTAATTGCAAAGACCATGACTTGGATCAGGCACACCTTACTCTAGACTGATACTGTTGTTCTTCAGCCCTCTGGAGCGGTCCCTGATAGTAGATTTTCCTAATACAATCCATCTTTTGATTTCCTGACTGCTGCTGGTGCCAAGTGTATCGATTGTGGAACCAAGCAAGCTGAAATTGTTAACAACCTCGATCTCTTCATCTATCATGATTATGCCAATTGCTCCAAATGGTGAGAATCTTCATTTTCTTGATGTTGAGTTTCAATCCATATTGCAAACTATTGTCCTTGATACTCTACAGCAAATACTTCAGGCCCTTCTGAGTTTCAGTAAGTAAGGCTGTGTCATTTGCATAACACAAGTTGTTGATAAACCTTCCTTTAATTCTGATGCCACATTCCTCCTCATAATGTCCAACCTCTTAAATAATCTGTTTTGCATACAAGTTGAAAAGATATGGAGACAGGCATGACACATCCCTGACACACACTTTTTCTGATTTTGGACCATGCAGTATTTCCTTGCTCTGTCTGATGACTGACTCCTAGTCCAACTATAGGTCTCACATGAGCACACTCAAGTGTTCTGGGATGCCAAATTTTCTAAAGGTTAGACAAAATGTGTTGTGATCCACCCAAAAAACCCCTTTGCATAGTCAATAAAACACAAATATTCCTCTAGTACTTTCTGCTTTTGATCAAGATTCATCTGGCATTGGCAATGATGTTCCTAGTGTAACAATCACTTCTAAATCCAGCTTGTATTTCTGGTAGTTCTTTGTCAACGTGCTGTTCCAGTCACTTTTGGGTGATTGTCAGCAGAACCTTGCTTGTATGTAATATTAGTGATACTGTTCAATAATTTCCATACTCTATTGGATCACCTTTTTTTTGAATGGGAATAAATATGGATCTTTTTCAGTCAATTGAGCAGGTGATTGCCCTCCAGATTTCTTGGCAAAGCCTGGTGAGCACTTTCAGGGCTGCATCTGTTTGTTGGAATATATCAATTGGTATTATATCAATTCCTGAGGCCTTGTTTTATTGCCAAATCCTTCAGAGGAGCTTGAACTTCCTTATTCAACACCATTGCATTTTGAACATATGGTCAAGACAAAATGAGAATTCATATCTTCCAGAAATAGAATCCACACACTTTTACTCTTGAAAGCTTTTGCAAATAGTTTTGTATTTCCCCCTTTTAGTTTGGAATGTCATTGTCACTTTCTTATTTGTCAAAATGCAGTTCATTTTCAAGTGACTAGTCAAATAACTGTTCTGTGAAGTTATTCTTTTGTGTCATAGATTGAAGATATAACAGTTATTAAAATAACTTCTTTATGATACTTTCTAAGGGGTGGAAATCAATATATGGTGGCATATGGCCATAAGCGTCTCTGAAAAGGCTACATGGTGTATGACTATCACAGTAAGCAGAAAAAGAACCCACAGCCCAGTCCCATGGTGCCTCTACAGCCACAGCAGCAACAGAGGTTCATTTATTTATTTATTTCTGACTCACAGATACAGTTCTGGACCAACAATGGAGTTTAGTATAGAAGAAAGTTGGAGAGTGGAGGAGGCAAAGAATACCACTGAAGAATGCAAATCCAAGATTTTGTCCAATAGTCTCCAGGCACTATTCCTGAATTAGTCCAGCTACTGTTTAAATTCAGCAGTCAAATCCAAATCAACCAGTAAGGTTTTGCTCTGACTAGTTATAAGTCAGCTTCTCCTTCAAGCACCAGCAAGAACAGCAAAACCTTTAACTCTGTGCAGCACAAATGAAAAAGTGTCAGAAAACACCTTGCCATAGTTTCTCCACTGCAATGCCAGTTTCTCCACCATCACCACCAGGGTCTCACTCTCACCAGGGTCTTGCTGCTGCAAGTCTTGCTCCCCTCACGTCTTGCTGCCTGCTATGGGGAGTACTCTTTCTCTTATTCTAGGCCCACAGCTGTTGGTGATTTTCAAGACCATGTGTCTTTAGTTAAGGTAGATGGAGACCAGAGGGGGCTTACTGTAATGATGAATAAAGGCCAATTTGTAGGCTAACACTAGAGAGAGTTTCATTCTACTGATCAGAGTAGGCAAAGTGTAGCTACAGAAAAGAATAAAATAGACAAATATGATATACCAAGTGGAAGACTAAAATACGGTAGCTACTTGAGAAGGAACCATTAAGGACTGCAAAAGAAAGAAGGCACAGATGATAAATCTAACCTTAAAAATGTGCTAATGACAGACCATCAGACGATTAAGATGATAGTAATTGCTAGCCAGAGAATCTTATTATAGAATAATTTTAGCAGGATGTTTTTTAATCTAGCATTATTCATTGTAAGAAAGCCTACTAGTTTTGGATTTATAGTGCTTAGCTCCCT
Organism: Elephantulus edwardii; assembly: GCF_000299155.1. Classification (NCBI taxonomy): domain Eukaryota; kingdom Metazoa; phylum Chordata; class Mammalia; order Macroscelidea; family Macroscelididae; genus Elephantulus; species Elephantulus edwardii. The sequence goes on along the minus strand of NW_006399808.1, from coordinate 11,598,132 downwards.
GAAGAATATCACATAAATTATTTAAATCTATGAGTATAAAATACAGATATCTAATAACTAAGATGTTGTAAAGATTGGTCTAGTGTGTTAGTTTCATAAGTCATGTTTCCCAGGTGTTTAACTGGATGATAATTTGATTCCTGTTACGGAGTAGTTATAAGAGTTGTTATACAGTTGTTACATGTGATTAAATAAATTGGACTTAGGTAGAGCAGATTACTATCTTTGACGTGATTTAATGTAATATAATTACATCTAGGATAATGTAATCACTTTCCATATCATAATCTAATGTAATATAATGAGTCAGGTTGTTACAGGCCTTAGGAGCAAAAATGGATTTTCCTGAAAGGTGTACTACTTCTGGACTATAAGTAGATGTTTTTGTGGAACTTTTACTCCTTTCTTATGTTATGACAGATTAGTTTTTAAATGTAAGCCTACTGTGCCTCTAGTTTGTCACTTGATCTATGAATTTGGTACTTACCACTCCCAACAATCTTATGAACTATGTATCTGAAATAAATCTTTCATTCTCTCTCTCTCTCTATGTATGTGTCAGTCTCTCTGTCTCTGTCTCTCTCAGTCTCTCTCTCTCTGTGTGTGTGTGTGTAGAGAGAGATCTTGGGGATGGCATAAAAATTTACTTATTGTTGTCCACAAGATAAGTGCTTGTTAATTTTCAGGAACAGATTTCCAATTCTTTCTTCCTAGTTCAACTTAATCTTGAAGATCTGGTGAAGCCTGTTTTGTATCATAATATCATGTGGTCCCCTACCTACAGATGGGTAGTAATTTATCTAGTAGTGTATTGACTGGAAACTGAACAAAGTCTCCCTCATGGAAGGTGAAAATTCTACCAATAAATCACAAAAGCCTTTTCAAATTCACAAATACATTACCATCCAGTTGGAACCAATTAGCTTAGCTGGCCCTCCATTGGATTTCTGAGGTTGTAGATCACACGGGGGGTGATTTATCTTTTTTAAAAAAATCACTGGTTGATTAGCAGAAAGGCATAGTCTTTCTATTGCCAGCACAATTCCCTACGTCTGCCCACAAGAACTCCCAAGCAGTAGGTCTACAAGTATAGCTTTATGCTATACTAGGTTTAATAAGAGGAGCTCTGATGGTATAGGCCACAGCGAGATTCACTGATAAACTAACAGCTGTGTCTCTCTCACGGATTGAATCTTCCCAATGCTTCACAGAAGGTGAGCAATCACCTGTCCTTGGGATTTACAGCCTCATAAACCAATGGAGGGTCATTATGAGTGGGAACTTTTTGCCAATGAGTTAGTGGGTGAGTGAGATTTAGTAAAAGCAATTGACTTTCTTATAGAATCATACTGGCAAGAATTTACCCTGCTTTCCGGACGTCACTTGATTTGAATCTACCAGCTGCTCCACTGGAGAACGTTGGGAAATCTCTTCAGCGATTTACAATTATGAAAACCCTGCTGGAGGGTCAGCTCTGGACCAATTCTGTCTCAATAACACAATCACAACTACTGCTTTATAAAGGCATTATTATTAAAGAGAGTACAGGAGAGAAACTACATAATCTAATGTTTTTTATTAAAAATTTACAAATGAGTACCCTGATCGGAATTTTAAAAACAAAATTTCTGTTAAAATGATTAGAAATATATCCAAGTCACCTTTTTTCTCCCCCTTCACCCCCATTAACATTTGTGGTTTTGCTCTTACTTATAAGCACTAAGTAACACAATCTTAGGGAGCTCTGGTGGCCTAGTGGTAAGATCAATATCTCACTGGCAACACACAGGTACACAGTTCACATCCGCCATCTGATCTGCAAGATAAAGGTGGACAATTTTCTCCTATGAGATTAATTACCATTGAAAACCTGCTAGAATATCAGCTATGGGTCAGTCCCAACTGGATAGTACATAATAACAATCACAATCTTAGGGAGCTTTGGTGGCCTAGGGATGAGAAGCTGCACTGCAACCCTAAAGTCACAAGACTTGAATCCATCAGTTGCTCCAGGGGTTAAAGATGCGGAATCTTCTCCTGTGCAATTTACTGCTTTTGAAAATTCACTAGAAAGTTAGCTATGAGTCAGTTTCTACCTGACTGTATACCAAATCAACAACAAACCATACATATTCTTCATATTCTCTATTCCTCGCCCATTTCACTCTCTCAGTTTACAATGTCACCTGACCTTCTGGAGCATCCTCTATTCCAGTAGGGAGGCCCTCCATATCTTCAGCTTTCACATCCACAAATTCAACCAAATAAGACGATTGAAAATATTATAACAGGAAAAAATAGCAATTAAGTTTTAAAAGCAAGCCCTTGAAGCCCTTTAAAAAACCTATCCTTTATGTTTTTCCTGTGGCTTCTTCCTCCGTTTTCTCTACCCTGAACCCATAAAGAACATGAATAAATTCCTCTGCTCCATCCCCTGGGACATACTACAATTACAAAAACATTTCATGCTTCTTTATAGCTATATATCTGCCCACAGAAATATTTAACTTTGTCTCCCAACTTGATGAGATCACATTTTTAAAAAATTACTGTTGCATTTTAATTTTGCCTTTTATGACTCTCACACTGTTTTATGCAAGAAAATTGTCTCATTTTCCCCACAGTAATCTTCTGGAGAGAAGTTGAGTCTTACTCATGCCTGTCTTTTCAATTGCCTTGGACATAGGAAGGTGGCATAGTGCATTGAGTGCTGGGCTATGAACAAAGAGGTTGACAGTTCAAATCCATAAGCTCAAGAGAAATATGGGCAATATCTTCTTATAAAGATTTTCTTTACAATCTCAAAAACTTAATGGAGTTTCTTCAACTGAAATGGATTATAGATTTTTCTTTCCAAAACAGCTGTGATAGTCAGAAATATTTATAATCTTCATTTTGGACTATTTATTAAAATATGTTTTTTAATTAAGCAAACTCAAAGGATGACCCACCTTTTAGTACAAAACCCAAATAACTATACTTTTTTTCATCTTTTCTTTTCTTTTCTGTTCTACTTTACTCAGTTTTTATGGACAATAACAGGAATGAAAAACAGATATTCAACACTTACTTGATTGAACATGTGTGATGGATTTTTTTAGAGGATAATCTGTCTTGCCTTCTTTGTATCAGAATATTATATTGAATTCAGTTGATCTTTTAAAAAATACCATGTACTATGTAAGTACTCACCTACTAACAGATAGGTTCACACCTACCACCTTTCTATTTTATGGAGAAAAGATGTGGCAGTCCATTTCCATAAATATCTAAAGCCTTGGAGACTCTATGAAGCAGCTCTAGTCTGTCCTATAAAGTTATATTGAGCTGGAATTAACTTGATGCCAGTGGGTTTCGGTTTATGAAAATTAAATGGGAAATGGATTACTGAACTAAGCAAATCAAATACTACAAGGTTAGGGTGAAATGGTATTCACAATAAAAGAAGAAATATATACTAACTCAAAATTGGGATGAGGAGTAAGAAGATGTTTATAAGCATATTTACACATAAAAAATATTTATGCTTTTGTTATATACTGCAGAGTCTTCCGAGAGTCATAGTAACTCTATGTACAATAGCTCTGAAGCCTACCCTATACTTAGCCAGGATCATTGACTCTGACACACCTACCCGCATTATTCCAGTCACTGAGTCAATCCATCTCATCGAGGGTCTTCTTCTCTTGCACTTTCCCTCCACCCTTCAGAGAATGATGTCCTTCTCCAGAGAAAGGTCCCTCTTGGCTATGTGCCCCAAATATGTGAGACAGAGCTTGAAAATTGCCTCCAAGGAGAAACTCGGTTGCATCTCTCCAAAATAGACCTGTTTGTTCTCCTGGTAGTCCATGTTATGTTCAGTACTCTTCTCTAGCACCACAACTCAAAAGCATCAATTCTTTTTCTGTCATCCTTAGTCATTGTCCAGCCCTCTGATGCCTTGCATAGAATTGCAAAGATCATGGCCTGGATTGGGTGTACAATTCATTCTTAAATGATTTTGTTTATCTTACTCATAAATGCTTTGTTCACCACAATAAAACAGAACAATATTTGCAGTTTGGAGACTGAAAATTTAGGTCCAGTGAGTTTTTGTTATTGTTGTTGCTCATTTGCCATCGAGTCTCCTGCAACTCATAGCAACTCTCTCTACTTTTACCCTATCCTGAGCCATTATCACTGACTCTGATATAACTACTTCCATTACCACAGTTACTGTGTATGTATGTCTTCTTCTTCTACACTGTCCCCCCACACTTCCAAGCATGATGTCCTTCTACAAGGACTGGTCCCTCCTGGTGACATGGCCAAAATATGCAAGACAGAGCTTCAAAATCCTGTTCTCTAAGGAGTAATTCAACATCAAGAAGACAAAGATTCTCATACTGGGCCAATCGGCAGCACCATGATGGATGGAGAAGAGATGGAGGTTGTTAACAATTATAGCTTGCTCAGCTCCACAATCAACACTCTTAACACCAGCAGTCAGGAAATCAAAAGATGAATTGCATTGGGAAAATATGCAGTGAGGGACCTCCGCACAGTACTGAGAAGCAAAGAAGTCAATCTAGTGTAGTATGTCAATTATTAGTTATGTGGTCAAAAGCAAGAGTGTAAGCTTTCTAAGTTTATATTTCTTCACCTGAAAGTACAAAAGATTCTTATAAATATGGAGCTATTTTGAGAATACAATGTGAAACATAATCTTTTTTGTTAGCACATGTTGTTGTTGTTATGTGCCATCGAGTCAACTCATAGTACAACAGCTCTGAACCTCTTCTATCCTGAGTCAGTGTAATCGTCTCTGATCACCTACCCCTATTACGCCAGTCACTGGGTTAATCCATGGTTGTTGTTGTTGTTATGTGCCATCGAGTCGCTTGCAACTCATAGCGACCCTATGTACAACAGCCCTAAACTCTGCTCTGTCCTGTGCCAATCGCACTGTCTCTGACACTCCCATCCCGATCATCCCAGTCACCTCATAGAGGGCCTTCCCCTCTTGTGCTGTCCCTCCACCCTCCCAAGCATGATGTCCTTTTCCAAGGACCGGTCTCTCCTCACAACATGTACAAAGTCTGTTAGACTGAGCCTCAGAATCCTTGCCTCCAGGGAGTCACCCAGTTAAACCCTTTCCAGGATGAATCTGTTTGTTTTCCTAGCAGTCCATGGTATTCTCAATACTCTTCTCCATCACCACAGCTCAAAGGCATCAATTCTCCTTCTATCCTCCTTGGTCATTGTCCAACTCCCTGATGCATAACAAGTGATTGCAAAGACCATGGTGTGTATCAGATGCATCTTCGTCTCCAGAGAGACACCATTGCTCTTCAGTACTTTGGAGAGGTCCCTAAAAGCAGACTTTCCCATGGCAGTACATCTTTTAATTTCCATAATAGGAACTTGATATCTTCATCCTTTATTTAAACATAAAGCAATGCAAAACTTTAAAATAGTATTTATACAAAGAAGGTAACTTTTCAAGTTTTGAAAGAGTATATGAAAATAAGGCCTGCAAATTAAGAAAAGGGAAACAAAGGACTTTAAAGATTGTTTTCAGATACATTGTCTGATTTAATCTTGAAATACGTAGAGCAGATACCACTCTCCCCACTTTGTTCAAGGCAGAAAACTGAGACACAGAGAATGAGAAATCCCCAAGACATAAAGACAAAAATCATATTCAAGTTTTGTCATTAAGGACAAGAACTCTGTGGGTTTTCTAATTCTGTTCACTGCCTCATTTACTCATTGTCATCAAATTGAAATGATTCATAGTTAACCTTCAAGAGAAGTTTTCAGGAGGCTGTAAAATTCACAGCAAAAGATATCCCATCTTTCTCCAACAGACTTGCTGGTGGATTCAAATCTAGAGATAGGCCTTCCCTTGGAGTTGCACCACACCTCTCTATGCTCTATACCACCAGAGATGGTCTTAGTTGTCACCAAAAGTATCTTAAAGTGACCTCTATTCTCATCATACCATTGATATGCCCATAATGTTGCTATGCCCCAGTTCATTGCATCTAGTGTATATTTTGAGTTTGTTCTCATCTTCTAGTGTTTTATGTGATGGTGTTCTGTCATGATCCACAGGGCTTTACTGACTAATTTTCAAAAATAAGTCACCAGGTTTATATCTTAGACTGTCTTAGACTGAAAGGCCTGCTGTAATCTGTCCTCTATGGCTCATACTTGATATATAGCAGCATGGTCTCCAGTACCACAGCAACACCCAAGCCACCATAATATGTTGTTGTTGTTAGGTGCTGTCAAGTTGAGCATGACTCAGAGAGACACAATAAACAGCCAACCTGAAGCCTGTCCTATTCTGTGCCATCCTCACCATTTCTGAAACACTCAACTTCTCCAAAACACTCAAGACCTTTGCTAAAGTCACCATGTTAATCTGTCTCCTTGAGGGTTTTCCTCTCCTTCAGTGACTCCCCATCTTTTCAAGCTTGATGTCCTCTCCAGTGAATAGCTACATGTCTAAGGTATGAAAGTCTAAGCTTCACTTTCTTTACCTCCATGGATTACTCTGGATGCTCCAGATATAGTATGAAGAACTGGCAAATGAATGGCAACATATGCAGACCACATAACTAGCACTATAAATTTTTCTCTTAGACAACATTTCAAGTGAAATTTTTACTTACAAGAATTAATATATAAACAAAAATGCACGTATCCCTTGGGACTAAGTGCCCAAACAGAATTACATTACAAATTTATTTAAAATGTAAGTTGCAAAACCAAAAATTCTTAAAATAATTTTAGACCCAGCCTGTTTTACATATTGAGGTACAAGAATGAGACCTGGCTTAGGCTATATCAGGTTTGTTTTTCTTTTATCATGATATCCAGAAGCTTTGCTTATCTTTTTGTGAAGTTTCTGATTTTACTTACTTATACAATATGACAAACATAGCAAAATTCCTATAGTGACTAAATATATATAGACACTTGGAAATTCTCTCAAGGGAAAGATCTTCAATATCTCATACATATCCCAGAGTTTAATGTATGAATATTTATACATCCTTTTCAAGTTTCTCTCATTTCACTTTTTTAATCCAAGTTCACTTTGTTTATATAGAACTTTATTAGGCGCCTATTAAAGTAACTCAGCTCTTAAACATTCAGATAGTCATCTGCTTATCTGATTCTCTATGGAATTTAAAATAATTTGTTTGCTCAAAATACAGGAGACCAGAAATGTATCCAGTAAACTGTGGAAGTGTGATAGACTACATGTATTTGATTTCCCTAGACAGACTGAACTAGAATCTACATTTTAACAAGATGCCATTTATGCACACATTGTGGTTTGAGTAAACTTCATCTACCCACTTGCTGTATTAGTTGAAAGTAAGTAACTATTTTTTTAAAATGTTCTAAGAAATCAATGTTTTTAATACTTCCTCAGGTTCCTCTGCTTTCAATTTGCATTTTATTTGATATGTTTTTGTTATGTGTTGTCGAGTTGGAACCAATTCTCAGAGTAGGTAAATTACACAAGAGGAGATGGTCCATCTGTCTCCCATGCAGTAGCTGGTGGATTCAAATTGGTTGCCTTTGGGGTTGGCAGTGAGCTCTTTACTTCTAGGCCACCAGAGTTCCCTTATTTGGTATGTTGTTGTTATATACCGTTGAATCAGAATCAACTAATAGCTGAACTTCCATTGGGTTTTCAGAGGCAGTTAGTCTCATTAGAGGAGATTATCCATTTTTTTCCCCCACTGAGAAGCTGGTAGGTTTTAATTGCATGCCTTTGGGTTAGCAGTGCAATTTTATTGAATCTACTCATTGCTATTTAAGTCACAACTAACTCTCCTTTATTGGCTTCCATAGCGCTAAACTGAATAAGTGTAACAAATACACATACTCCTTCAATAGAGCTACTGTTTTGCATATGATATTAATGATATTGTTTGATAATTTCCTCACTCCATTATGTCACCTTTCTTTGGAATGGAAACACATATGGGTCTCTTCCAGTCAATTGGCCAGGTGGTTGTCCTCCAGATTTCTTGGCACAACCTAGTAAGTCAGTTCAGGGCAGCATCTGTTTGTTGAAATATGTCAATTGGTATGCTGTTAATTCCTGGGGTCTTGATTTTTGCCAATTCGTTCTGAGCAGCTTGAACGTCTTCCTTCATCACCACAGGCTATTACTCATACGTTGTTTCATGAAATTCTTCTGTGTCTGTCAAATCAAATCATTTTTGTAAAATGACTCTATACTCTTTAAATCTTCTTTTAATTCCTCCTGGATCATTTAATATTCTGTCCAAAGCATCCTTAAGTATTTCAATTTGAGGCTTGAATTTGTTCTTCAGTTCCTTCAGCTTATGAAATGCTGAACGAGTTTAGCCCTTTTGATTTTCTGACTCCAGCTCTTTGCACATTTCATCATAATGTTTTATTTTGTCTTCCTGGGCTGCCCTTTGATATCTTTTGTTCAACTCCTTAATTCTTGAATTCTTCCCTTTACTTCTAGACACTGGTGGAGCAGGCAAAGGGGTGGGTTTTGACACACGTGTCAATGTTGGGGACAACACTATTAGTTGCTTCTATAATTGGGGAAATGTCTTTCATCTGTTCCTTCTGTAAAATGTTTGTAACATACTGTTCTAAATCTGAACGTTCAATTAAGACAGACTAGGAAAAAGGATTGACCATACACTTTCAAAATAACAGGCCCTTGAAAACCCTATGTACAATAAAGCGCACTTAGACTAACAGATATGGCAACTGAGGCTGAGATCTCAAATATGGAAATACAAAGGAAGAGGAACAGTTGTAAGCAGGCACTAGTGATCAGAACATGGAATGTGAGAACCATGAATGCAAGACAATTGGATATTGTTAAGAAAGAAATGGAACGCATAAATATTGGCATAAGAGGTATTGGTGAGATGAGATGGACCGGCATGGTACATTTTGAGTCAGAATATCATATGATCTACTATACTGGAAAGGAACAGGTAAGGAAAAATGGGGTTGCTCTCATAGTTAAAAAAGTCAATTCTGGATCCATCTTGAAATACAATGTTGTGAGTGACAGGATAATACCCATATGCATACAAGGGAGACCAGTGAATACCACTATCAGTCAAATATAGGCATCAACAACTAGAGCCAAAGAGGAGGAAATGAAAGATTTCTAGCAATTTTTGCAATCAGATATCAACTGAACATGCAATCAAGATGCACTAATAATAATGGGTGACTGGAATGCAAAAGTTGGGAACAGGAAAGAAGGATCAGTAGTTGAAAAACACAGACTTGGTGACAGAAATGAAGCTGGAGATAGAACGATAGAATTCTTTATGTTGTTGTTATGTGCAGTCTAGTCACTTGCGATTAATAGCAACTTTATGTATGACAGCCCTAAAACTCGATCTATCCTGTGCCAACTTCATTGTCTACAACACACCTACCGTCATACCCCAGTCACTGAATCAATCCATCTCATCAATGGTCTCCCTCTTTTTCTCTGTCCCGCCATATTTCCAAGTATGGTATGGTGTCCCTCTCCAAGGACTGGTTTCTCCTTGCAAAATGCCCTGAGTATGTCAGGTAAAGCCTCAGAATCTTTGGCTCCAAAGAGCAGCCTGGTTTCATCCTCTCTAGAATGAACTCGTTTGTTCTCCTGGCAGTCAATAGTATATTCAACACTCTTCTCCAGCACCACAGCTCAAAGGCATCAATTCTCTATCATCCCTAGTCATTTTCCGGCTCTCTGATCCATAGCAAACAATTCCAGATGATGGTCTGCATCAGGCACATCTTAGTCTCCAGACTGATGTTGTTGCTCTCCAGTACTCTGGAGACATCCCTGACAGCCAACTTTCCCAGTGTAATTCATCTCTTCATTTTCTGGCTCTTGGTATGAAGAGTGTTGATTGTGGAGCAAAGCAAATTAAAGCTGTTAACAATCCCAATATCTTCACCATCTATCATGCTGTCAATTGGCTCAGTGATCAACGACTGCAAATACTTTTTATAAGAAACATAAATGCAGGCTATATACATGGATTTCACCTGATTGTGTGCATAGGAATCAGATCTATTACATCTGTGGAAAAAAATTACTGGAGAAACTCAATTATCAGCTGTGAAAACTAGGCCAGGGGCAAATTGTGAAACAGACCACCAACTACTCAAATGCAAGTTCAAGCTGAAGCTAAGTAAAATGAAATCAAATCCACAGGAGTCAAACTTTGACCTTGAGTCTATCACACCTGAATTTCAAAACCATCTCAGAAACAGGTTTGAGGCCTTGAACACATATAAAGGCATAAGTACTTCTATTCTTTAACTTAACAGATATCTTGAGATGAAGAGAAGTTAGTTAACTTGCCAAAAGCATACAGTTTAAAAATGCAAAATCAGATTAGGATTTGGTACTGGAATTTTTAACTGCAGTGTATGAAGGAGTCAGTTAAGTAGACAAATATATAATATATAGCCATCCAGCATTTGTTAAAAATGCACATTCATGGATTCACTCCAGGTTTTTTGGATCAGAATCTCCCAAGTGTCATGAAACATACAAATCTAAGTACTGAAATTTGAAAGTCATAAATATAAGTGTGGAAAATAAAATAAAATTCACTCTTTAATGAAAAGAAGTATATAATTTGTCAGGAAGGAGCAGACTCAAAAGCCAGGATAGCCAGGCCAGAAAGAATAAGATGTGCCTGATGGAGTACAATTAAAATACAATAGAGAGATTACGAAGCAGTATATTAATTCTTAGTTCAGAAGAATAGATAATATCCCTTAGGAGAATTTACATTTTATGTATGTCCTTGTGGGCTAGATATTATATTAATTACATGAATGTACTTTTAAAGAATAATATGGGTCAGAATCATGCATAATTTTGTTTATTTTAGTTTCTGCTGAGTTAGCCCTGACTCATGACATCCTGGCTTATAATAGAAGGAAATATTTCCTTATTGTGTGTCACCTTCATGATCATTCATATATTTAAATATGTGGTGGCTATAGTGTTGTCTCAGAATGAGTTCTCTAGAGAAACACAACCAGACAAAGAGAGAAAGAAAGATATTGATCTCAAGGAAATAGTTCAGAAAATTCTAAATGTATATGCTGGCCAGTCTCAGCTCTGATGTCAGGGTCAGACATCAGGCTAAAGACTTCTTTTGATTCATATAGTTGCAAGAACTGAAGAACACAAGACTGAGAAGTCAGAACAGACTTCTGGTTTCAGAGATAGATGAATTCAATTTTGGCAGGCAATAAGGTGGACTTATTGGCTAAAAGTAAAAAAATAAAAAGTAATGAGTCTGATGTAGGATCCTGATAGAATAAAAAAGGCTGAGATATTTGCCAGAGAGTATATACAAAATGTATATAGATAGGAAGTCCTGTTGGCCAGCGTTAAGGAGTTATGTGCTACCATACCAAAGACACACAATTTGAATCCACCAGCTGCTCCATGGAAAAAGGATGGATAATCTCCTCTGATGCAGTTGCGATTTATAGTCTCTGAAAACAAAATGCAGGGTCAGCTAAGAGTTGGTCCCACCTCAATAGTACACAACAACAACAATCTATATAGTTGATGCAATGACATTCCTGGGATTTTTTCCCCCTACACAGATTATGGTCAGATTGTTGTTATTGATGTTAAGTGTCATTGAGTTGAGTATGACTCATAGCGACCCTATGAACAGAAGACCTGAACCCTGTTCTAACCTGTGTCTTCCCCACACTTCCTGACACACCTGAGCCCCTTGTAGCAGTCACCATGTCAATCCTCCTGGTTGAGGGTCTTCCTCTGCTTTGCCAACCCTCCACCCTTCCCAGCATCATGTCCTTCTCCAATGAATAGCCTCTCTTAGCAACATGCTCCAAGTATGTGAAGTGAAACCTCATCATTCTTGCCTCCAAAGAGTACTCTGGCTGCACCCTCTCCATAACATATCCGTTTGTTCTCTTGGCCATCTGTGAGATGTTCAGTGTTCTTCTCTAACACCACAGATCAAAGGTGTTAATTCCTTTTCTCTTAGCCTTATTCATTTTCCATCTCTCAGATGCATTTCAAGTGATTGAAAACATTATTGTCTGGATCAGATGTACCTTAGTTCTCAAACTGACATCATTACTCCTCAAAAATTGGAAGAAGTCCCTGATTGCAGATTTTCCCAGTGCAATAATCTCCTTACACCTGACTGCTGGTGACAAGGGTGTTAATTATGGATCCACACAGCATGAAGCTGCTGATAGTTTCAATCTCCTCTCCATCCATCAGGAGGTCACATATTGGTCTAGTGGTAAGAATCTTTGTTTTCTTGATATCGAGATGCAATCCATACTGAACGCTGCATTCCTTGATCTTCTGCAACAAGTGGTTCAAGTCCTCCTCACTTTCAGAAAGCAAGGCTTTCTGTATCATCTGCATAACGCAGGTTATTGATGAGTCTCTCTCCAATCCTCATGCTATATTAACCCAATTAAGCCAACCTAGTTCTCAGGATACTTTATGAGGATAACTATATCATTACATAATTGCCACATACCATCATTACATAAATGCCAATTTAGAGGGTCATGGCCATATGAACACACCATCTTAGCCATCACAGGTATCGATCATTTTATTTAAGGTTTCCTTCTTTTTTGTTGATTCTTTTCCTTATTTCTCCCTCATTTCATCGAGCCTCTCCTTTAAGTGGAGATCAAAGAATTAATGTACTTTATTTATGGATCTGAGAAGTAGTATTGAATATACCATTGACTGATGAAAAAGATTAAAAAAAAATCTGTCTTTTAAGAAATGAAGCCAGCCTCTTTTATTATTTCCTTTCCTTGCAGGATGGTTTGTTCCTTCCTTTGGGACATATCTTTTCTCATAAAGCTGTTATTGCTTTTCTCTTCACTCCTGTCTCCTCACCTTTCCTCTTGACCTAGCCCTATAGCAAGGCCTCAGCCTATGCCAAGACTATTCTGAGTAAGACCATACATGGCTCTTCTAAAAGTCCCAAAGCTATACATAAAATTGCTTTTTCCATCCTACAACACAATGCTATGCATCTGAGAGCTGGACAACGAATAAAAGTGACAGAAGAATGAATGCTTTTGAGTTGTGCTGTTGGAGAAAAGTACTGAATAACCCATGAGTCATCAAAAGAACGAACAGGGTTCCTAGAAGAAGAGTAAGGAGGAACAGAGTGATGGGAATCTGCATCTTTTTTTTTCTCCACTGTAGAATGTTCCAGGCTCAATCAAAACAAATGTGAGGATAGATGTTACATAAGTTCAGAATTTGGGTATGAATTGTCCCATGAAAGCTATTAAGCCAAGCTCATTGGATAATATGGTGGATCTCCTGGTGCCTACATTCCTAGTGGGCAGCCACTCCTATATGAGGACCTTCCTTGACATCTACAAGGCATTTGCTACCATGCAAACTGTCCTGAATTTGCTCTTTCTCAGCACCAGCATTGGTTCAAGAACCCACTCAAGATCAGTGTGGTGCATCACTTCTGGAACCCATTCTACCTGAAACACTGTCTCAAGAACCTGGTTCCAGACCCACCTTCAGTATTATATATTTAAACCCGTAGTGATGCTGTCAGAGAAAACGCCTCATACATCCTCTGAGGTTCCTGTTGCAGGTACTCCTGAAGAAAACTCTTATGAACTGAGCAGGATGCACCTCAAGTTTGAAGGCTAGAATTCACATCACATCAAAGTCAAGATAAATATTGAACAGGCTCTGAATCTACACATAATTCAATTGTGAAGCTGTAACCAGATTGTCCTTCAGCTTCTATTGAACCTGACCTTTAGCAAGAGAAAATCTAAATTCAGAACTAACTCTGGTAGAAAAGCTTCCAACCCACCTCCAGCATCTGCTCCTGCAGATGTCAACATTGGTCATATCCAGGGCCATCCTGCCCTTCATTGAAAGGGTACTTCCTTTTTAAAAAAACATTTTTATTACTTGTTCAAATTTAATTTTGTCCATTAGCTAATACTATAAGTTTAAACAAAAAACATAAAGACTCCTATTCTTAGTATTTAAAATAGAAAAAGAAAGAAAGCCAGAGTACTCCTTCAAAGCAAGGATGGTGAGATTTAATCTCACATAATTTGAGAATGTAATCAAGAAAGACCAGTCCTAGAGAAAAACATCATTCTTCACAAATCAGAAAGTTGAATAAGAAGAATACCACCAAGGAGATGAATCAACATAGTGACCGCAACAATATGCTTGAGCCCAGCAAAGACTGTGAGAAGGCACATGATAGAGTAAGATTTCAAGCTGTTGTACACAGGTCTTTAGGAGTTGGAATTGACACAATGGCACAAAACAATAATATTTCCTTTACAAAGCATAATGTTATTTTAGTCTTTCCTGGAGCTGTGCTCAAGGTAAGAAAGATGAAGTCTTCTTTTTGAGGAATCTTCTAGTTGTATTTCCTTTTAAAAAGTTTTCTTTGTTATTTAGCAGCCCATAATATGTTTGGTATTCTTCACCAAAATCAAGTTAGTAAGCATCAGTGCATCACTCTTCAATTTTGTTTTGTTTTCTTAGTACACAACTTTCATATATATATATATATATATATATATATATGTGTGTGTGTGTGTGTGTGTGTGTGTATCTATCTCTATCTCTATCTCTATCTATATATCAAGCAAATGAGAAGACTATGGGTGAATCAGTTAAATCTTAATAATAAATATAACATTTTTACTTTTTAAAAGCTTAAAGGAGGTTTCACTGTTGTCTTTTAAGGTTCCCCCAACATGTTTTCCTAATACAATATGCAATTTAATTTCTTCTTTTTCTGCTACATGTATACTTCTATGAATGTTGAATGCTTATCCAAGTAAAACAAAATCATTGGTAACTTCTATTATCTCTGTAAATTACTTTGTTGAGTGCTGTCAAGTTGACTACAACCATCCTATGAACAACGGATCTGAAATCTGCCCTCTCCTGTGCCATCATCCAATTAATCTCTGACACACTCAAACCCACCTTTATAGTTACTGTGACAATCCATGTTGTTGAGGGTTGTAAAAAGAGAAAGGGCAAAGTGGGAAGAGCCATAGCTGACCTTTACCAGCTTCATATGCAAGAACTGTCCCCACCAACAGCATCAATAAATTACAACCAATTCCCATGAAATCAGGCATGTCCCTCGGTCTCCCATGCCTCTTTCTATTCATTTCAACACCAGTCTTACTGTATTCTGGGGCCAAAATTTGATGTGATAGCTCACAGACCACACAGAACCATACTGGGGTAGTCAAAGGTTATAATTCAGATTGCCATTGTGTCCCATCTAGTTGGAACTGACCAATAGCTGACCCTCCAGTGTGTTGTCAGAGGAAGATGATCACACGGAAGATTGCCCGTTCTTCTCCTGCAGAGCAGCTGGTGATTTCAAACTGTGTGCCTTTGGAATTACAGTACTTCTTTCCACTAGGCCATCAAGAGTTCCCTATAATTCAGATTACTAACAAGAGACAGTCAAGACAGCTTCCAAAATGTGAATGCAGGCATCTCAGCCTCAAGCCTTTTAACATTCCTAAGTTCTCAGTCATGCCAATATTCTCTTCCCTCCTCCAATTGTCCAACAAAGTTCTCAGTCCTGCTGATATTGGCTTCCTCCATTCTCCCAAAGTCCCATCTTACATCAGTTCTCCAGTCCAGCTATTGCTGCTGCCACTGTCACAAAGCATGCCTTATATTTTTCTACCTCTTCAAGAAGTGGTGAAGGTCTCATTTCTGGCTAGTGAGGATTTCTTCCTTTTCTGGTGAAAAAGATTTTTCTGTAGCTAGAGTTGTTCAATTTATTGATGAGCCCAGCCAATCTTCTTGTAGATTGTTGAGACCAACAAATCCCTTGCGGAAAGGTAAGTAGCTAATATATTTGTGCATAGACCAACATGCCTCATTCAGTTCTGCTTCTTCCATATAGTCACTTATCCACAGCAGATAAGCCACACCGAAAGATAAACTCCACAGGCATCTTCCCCTCTTTTGCCGGTCCTCCACCTTTCTAGGGATGATGTATTTTTCCACCACTGGTCCCTCCTAACAACACACCCAAAATGTGTGAGATGAAGTTTCTCTATTCTTGCCTCTAAGTAGTGCCCTGGCTTCACCTTTTCCCAAACATGCTTACTTTTCCTTTTGACAGTCCGTGGAATTTTCAGCACTCTTCTCCAATACCACAACTCAAAGACATCAATTCTTATTCTGTCATCTTTATTCATGCATCTGAATAGCTGCATGAATTTGCTATGCATCTGAGAGTTGGATGGTGTGAACTAAGGAAGAGTACTGAAATCCCATGGATGGCCAAAAGAACAAAGAAATATACCTTGCAGAGAGTATAGTTGGAGTGTTCTTTGGAGGAAAGAATGAGGGTTCACCTCTCACACACTGGGCTTGTTGCTAGGAGGGCCTATTCCTTGGAGAGAGACATGATGCTGGGAAGGGTGCAGGGTTGGCAAAGGATAGGAAGACCTTTATCAGGGGGATTGATGTGGTGATTGCTGCAATGAGCTCTTGTGTATCAGGAAGTTTGAGGATGGCACAAGATAGTATATAGTTCAGATCTTAAGTTCATAGGGTTGCTATGAGACATACTTGACTCAGCAGTACCTAGCAACAACAACCACATCTTTGTTCATTGTCCAAACTTCAGATGCATAGCATTTTCCCAACTTTCAACTACATAGAAAACAATTGAAAAAATGGCTTTGAATCAGGTGCATCTTAGTCTTAAAACTGATAACTTTGTTCTTCAGCATTTTGGAGAGGTCTGTGACAACAGACTTTCTCAATGCAACATTTTTTTAAAATCCCTTGGCTTCTGATGCTAAAGATAGTAATTGTGCTTCCTGTCACCCCCAGGTTTTTCCAATTGTTGTTGTTGTTGTTGTTGTTAGATGCTGTTGAGTTGCTTGTGACTCACAGCAACCCTGTGTACAAAAGCCCTGAAACCTGATCTATTCTGTGCCAACTTCACTATCTACCCTCATTACCCCAGTCACTGTATCAATTCATCTCGTCAATGGACTCCTTCTCTTTCTCTGTCTCTCCACCCTTCCAAGCATGATGTCCCTCTCCAAGGACTCATCCTTCTCATGCAAGCCCAATGTATGTCAGACAAAGCCTCAAAATCCTTGCCTCCAAGGAGCAGCCTGGATTTACCCTCTCTAGGATGAACCTGTTTGTTCTCCTGGCAGTCCGGGGTACATTCAATATTCTTCTCCAGCACCACAGCTCAAAGACATCAATTATCTTTCTATCATCCCTAGTCATTATCTAGCTCCCTGATGCACAGCAATCAATTGGGAAAACTATGGCCTGGATCAGGCACATCTTAGTCTCCAGACTGATGTTGTTTCTCTTCAGTACTCTGGAGACATCCCTGACAGCCAACTTTCCCAATACAATTCATCTCTTGATTTTCTGGCTGCTGGTATCAAGAATGTTAAGTCATGCAAACTAAAGCTGTTAACAATCTCAATTTCTTTAATATCTATCATAATATGGCCAATTGGCCCAGTGGTGAGAGTCTTTGTTTTCTTGATGTTGAGCTTCAACCCATATTGAAGGGTGTACTCCTCAATCTTCTGCAGCAAGAGCTTCAGGTCCTCCTCAGTCTCAGTAAGCAGGGTTGTGTCATGTGCATAACACAGGTTGTTAATGATTCTTCCTCTAATCCTGATGCCCCATTTCTCCTCATACAGCCCAGCCTGATAATCTGTTCTGCATACAGGTTGAAAAGGTATGGAGACAGGACACATCCCTTGCATACACCCTTCCCAGTTTTAAACAGTGAAATGTCTCCTTGCTCTGTTCTGATGACTACTTCCTGGTTCAGCAATAGGTTCTGCATAAGTACAATCAAATGTTTTGGGATTCTTATTCTTCTCAGAGTCAGCCACACATTTGCATAATCAATGAAACACAGATGGAAATTCTTCTGATTCCTTTTTATCTTTGTTAACATGTGGCTTAATCAATAAAGCCTTCCTGACTACTTCATGTATAGTAACAACTCTTTATATCCACTCCAGAATCATCTTCCTTTGTTTACCCAAATGAATATTTTTCTACACCCCTTTGCATCATCTAAAAAAATCCAATGTAATTTTGTTGTTTCTGTTATCTGGGCATTTTATTTTTATAATGTTTAATCCATGAGGTTAGAGCCATTTTCTCTTTTGTTCAGTGTTAGTAGTTCTTTATAGGAGAATGTCTTAGGGAAATATTTGTTAAATAAATGCATGCTTAAAAAAGATTTCTAACAAGATATGAGGAGATCTGCCAATTTTGAACACTTTAGAGCTTTTATGTGTATATATATATATATATATATATATATATATATATATATATATATATATATATAATCTTGAATCTAATATTTCAGAATTTGAAAGCTATAAACTTTATGTGTAGAGTACTTTGCTACTAATCCAAAATTGCAACACTAGTGTTTCAAACCCACTAGCTGATCTCAGGAAGAAAGAGACAATCTTCTCTCTTGTGATTTACAGCCTGTGAAAACCCAATGAAAGGTCAGCTATGGGTCAATTTTTATTTGACAGAATGGAAAATAAAGACAAAAGAAAGCTTTGAAAATACAACTATAACACTTACAAGATATATCCTAATTCTGTAGGGAATTAGTCCAAGATTCCAAGAGTGCTGGCTGATTATATTAGAATTCCTTGGTTGCAGAAAACAGAAACTGACTTAAGCAAAAAAGAAATATTTTGGAGCAGTAAAAGAAATGTTTGGAGCAGTAACAGAAATCTAAACAATTCACAGGAGATGTGAAAAATCAGGCCTGATTCACAGGCAGAATTCAAGGTATGTATAGATTCTAGAAAGAAGATATACAGAAATAGCAGGAAATGTTTGTTTAGCGAGTCACTTCTGGGATGAGAGTGGATATGGACTGTTTTCATTGTTTTTGCCCTCTGCTTACATTCCAGAGAGGTTAGTTTGGGTCATGCCCTGTCTCTTAGCTGAGAGAAGAATGAACATCTAGTTACATTCTTGCTGAGAGTATTCAGTGGGAAACACGCTATTCTCAAGGAGGAATCAGGATGATGTTATTGTTAGGTGCTGTCAAAAAGTACCAAAAGCGGTCCAGTCCTATGCCATCCTCATAACTATTGTTATGTTCAAGGCCATTGTTTCAGACAGGATGTCTGCCCATCTAACTCACTGAGGAACTTCCTCTTTTTCATGAAAAAATGTGACCAAGTGTGCAGTCCATCTCCAGTGACTGGTTCCTCTTGATAACATGTTCAAAGTGCATTAGACAAAGTTTCTTCCATCTTCACTTCTAAGGAGTTTTCTGGCTATACTTTACTAAAGATAGATTTATCCATTCTTCTAGCAGTCCACGGTATAGTAAATATTCTTCACCAACATATCATTCTTCAATCTTCTTTTTTCATTGTCACATTTATAGGAGTTAATTAAAGTAACATGACTTGGATCAAGGTCTCCTTAATCCAAAAGGTGAGATCTTTCCTCTTAACACTTTGAAAGAGATCTTTCTACTGCACTTGTCCAATGTAGATTTATCCTTGTTCTTGACTGGTGCTCCCTTCTGTGATAATTGTAGGTCTGAGTAAAATGAAATCATTCACAACTTCAATCTTCTTTCCACTTATGACGTGGCTTATTGGTCCAGTTGTGATGCTTTTGCTTGCTTTATGAGGAGGTGTAACTCATAAAGAACATTATACTCTTATCTTCATCACACAGTACTTCAAGTGTTCTTTGCTTTCAGCAGTCAGTGCTATCTGCATATCACAGGCTGTACTATGTGCATATCACAACTTGTGAAATATGAAGTCTTCTTCATATAATGAAACTTCTCTGGTAGTTTGCTCAGCATACAGATTGAACATGCATAGTGAAAATAGATGACTCTGATGCACAATTTACTTGAATTTAGGCCACACAGTAGCTTCTAGTTCTTTCCAAATGACTACCTCTTAGTTTATTAACAGTTTTATTTGAGGGAAATTGTTCTGTAATTCCCCACAGGAATGCCTATCTCTGTTTCATTAACTATGCAAAGGCATTTGACTATGTACATCACAACAAATTGGAGTGAAACTTAAGAAGAATTAGAACCCTAGAACATCTGATTATGATCATGCAAAACCTGTACTTGGACCAGGACAGAGCTAGGAAACACTTCATGGTTCAAAATCAGGAAAAGAGTGTGTCAGGAATGCATGCTGTCTCCGTATATTTTCAGTTTATATACAAATCATTTGGGAGGTTGGACCTTTTGAGGAAAAATGTGACATCAGGATTGGAGGGAGACTCACCAACAGCTTGCATTGTGTAGATGACATACACAGCTTTGCTTGTTGAAACTGAGGAGGGCCTGAAACATTTGCTGCAGAAGATACAAGAAATTTATCTTCACTAGAGACTGAAGTTCAACATAAATTGAATAAAAATTTACACCACTGGGCCAATTGGTAGCACCACGATGGATAAGAGATTGAGGGTGTCAACAATTTCAGCTTGCTTGGTTCTATAATCAACATTCTCATTACCAACAGCCAGAATATCAAAAGATAAATTGCACTATCACTATAAATAATTGCACATTATCACTATAAATAGGCTATCAGAGACTTCTCCAGACTACCAAAGAGCAAGGGTGTCGTTCAGATGTGCCTGATTCAGGCAATTACTTGTCATGCATCAGAGAACTAGACAATGACCAAAGGTTGATAAGTTGTGGTGCTAGAGAAAGTTATTGAGACTATCATGGATAGCTTAGAGAGCAAACAGATCTGTCTCACAAAGGGTAAAACCAAGCTGCTCCTTGGAGGCAAGGTTATTGAGGGTCCATTTTGCATACTTTGGGTGCATGGCCAGGAGAGACCAGTCCTTGGAGAAGCATGTCATAATGGGAAAAGTTGAAGGAACAGCACAGAAAAAGAAAACACCAGACTCCAAATGAGATGGTTTGACCCAGTAACTGGGGTAATGAAGGTAAATGTGTTAGAGGCAGTGAGAATGGCTCAGGGTAAAGCAGGGCTCAGAACTATTGTGCATAGGGTCACTATGAGTAGGAGACCACTGCACAGCACATAACAACAACAACAACAACAATTATTGTTAGCCAAAGCGGGTCCACATGGTTGGACACATTTCTTTGCCAACAAAATATAAGTAAATATCTTTCTGGTATTCTCGGCTTACAGCCAAGATCCATCTGACAATAAGATGATGTATCCGTCACTCCAAGTTCTTTTCTGAATACAGCTCGAAGTATTTACAATCCCCTGTTAATGTGATGCTGCAATAATTTTTAAATTTTCTTTAGCAAAATTCTACTTACATGTAATATTGATGCTATTGCTCTATAATTTCTTAATTCTATGATGTTATTCAAGTTCACCAATTGCTCCACTGGAGAAAGCTGGGCAATCTTCTCCTGTGCAATTTACTGTCTCTGAAAATCCATTGAAGGGTAAGCTATGGATCAGTCCTAACTCGAAGGCTCACAACAGGATGTTATTAGGGAAGTCAATCAAAAGGATTTTTTGTTGTTATGTGCTGTCGAGTTGCTTGTGATTCATAGCGATTCTATTACAATAGCTCTGAAACCTGCTCTATCCTGTGCCAATTTTATTGTCTCTGACACACCTACCCTCATTACCCCAGTAACTGAGTCAATCTATCTCACTGATGGTCTTCCTTTCTGGTGCGGTCCCTCTACCCTCCCAAGAATGATGTCCCTCTCCAAGGACTAGTCTCTCCTTCCAACTTGCCCAAAGTATGTCAGATGAAGCCTCAGAATCCTTGCCTCCAAGGTGCAGCCTGGTCTCACTCTCTCTGGGATGAACCTGGCAGCCCATGATATAGTTGATATTCTTTTCCAGCACCACAGCTCAAAGACACTGATTCTCCTTCTATCATCCCTAGTCATTGTTCAGCTTTCTTACGCGTAGCAAGTAATTACAAAGGCTACGGCCTGGATCAGGCACACCTTAGTCTCCAGCCTGACATCGTTGCTCTTCAGTACTCTGGATAGGAAGACCTAAATACAAATTGTGAAATTTATGTGAAATGAGGTATGTCAAGAACCATGAAGGTATAAAAGTTTTTCTTACCTCAGTAGGGAAACTCTGGTGGTCTAGGGGTTAAGAATTTGCACTGCCAACTCAAAGGCAAGGAGTTCAACTCAATCAATTGCTCTAATGAATAAAGAGATCAATAATAGATTTGTATCTGATTCAAATTAAACTTGGAAGTGAAAAATCAATGTTCAAAACAAAAGAACTAAATTCCGAAAGACTTGAGGTTAGAGAATGGGGACACTAGTGTACTGTGGTTGAATTATTGCTTTCCATGAGGAAACCTCAAGTTCAATTTCTCATCAATGCATCTCATGTGAAGCCACCTTTCTCTATCAATAGAGACTTGAGCATTGCCCTGATGCTGAAAAGGTTTCTGTGGGGTTTCTAGACTAAGAGAAACTAGGAAGAAAGGCCTGAGGAATTCTCCCTGAAGATTGACTAATGAAACTCAGTGGATGAAAAGAGTTCAACTTTAAGTTCACCCACAACTGATTGTGAGGCTGGTATGGGACAGGGCAATATTTTATTCCATTGTGAATGGGAGTACCTTAACAGCAAGTAACAGCAAAGAAGACAGATGGGAATAGAGTTGTATAACTGAGAAATGAAGTGTCTGTAGATTTAGAAAGAGCAAGCTGGTAGTGGTGGTGCTGGTGCTTGTGGTGACATTGGTGGTGGAGTGCCCTGTGGCAGGTACTTGTCAGACCAGGTCACAATACCAAGGACAAGGTGAACAGGTGAACGTGAACAAGGCCTGCAAAAAGTGGACATTTTGCCAGTTTGTACGTGTTTGATAGGACTTGAATCAGTGTGTGTGTGTGTGTGTGTGTGTGTGTGTGTGTGTGTGAAGATGCAAGCCTATGTGACTCTCAGGTACTGTTTGAGATTCAATTAAAAGTTATGACTTACTTCATTAAAGTATTAAATACTCAATATATTATCCTCTAAAATTAATTTTGAGAGTAACAGCTGGTACTTTTACCAAATATAGAATTTTAAGAATGAAGAAGACTCTCCCCATCATAATGTCAAACGTTTTCCCACCGAGCTTTATTAGGTATGGGATAGTTATATTCTCTGCTCACTCTCATGGTACTTCCTGGAAGAATCAGGGTTGAACTCTGTCAGTAAGTGCCAGCCCTTCCCACAGGGCAATCATGAGAGTACAGTGTGGGACTTGATCCAAGACTGACACCCTAGGACAGTAATAGGAGAAAGTGGACAAGTGTGGGCAAGGACCATAGAGATCACACCTCCACCTCACATGAAAGTAGCCTCTCAGGAAGTTTTGCAGAAATAGTTCTTGGTTTCTGTTTTTAAAACGTATGAGTGGCTTAAAGGTAACAGTTCATTTGAAAAAAAATAAAAAAAAAAGTCTAAAATTTGTTTTTACAAAAACACCACCAAAACAAACAAACAAAACAACAACAAAACAAAACAACAACCATAGGTGGGTTAGTGGCAAGGAATCATGCTGCTGACTTGAAGGCACATTGTTCAAATCCATCAGCTGCTCAGCTGTTCCACGGGGAAAATATGGGTAATCTGTGTGATTTACTACCTCTGAAAACCCATTGGTGGATCAGCTGCAAATGAGTTTCTACACAGTGGTACATAATAACAAAAAGGAAAAACAGAACAAAATCTTATACAAGTTATATACAAGAAGAATCAAGACTGAAAGTAGTTAGCCTCATGTTCAAAGATTATTCTACAAAAATAATTTAAAATTACATATTTTAGGGAGTAGGAACCCAGTCAGTTTTGAAGTTTAAATAATAAAGAGCTCAAGAGTGGAAAGAGAAAGTAAAATGATGTACCATCCTGTATTAAGCCATGTAAAAGTTTTGTCTTAAGTATTTCTTCCTTTTATTTTATTCTGTGCCCTTATTCAGGTCTTGGATGGAAAACAAAAATAAAACACAAAAAGAACCCCACCTCACAGAATTTGATAATAATTGAAAGGGAATTAGCGTTATCACTCTTAGAAATGTTATTTAAGTTATCAAGGGGTGCTTAAAAATGAGATCTTGATTGTAATCTGGAATTTCCAATAGATGAGAGGTAAATTTTAACAAAAATAATTTTTACTTTAAGATCTGAAAATACTTGTATAGGTTACTTTAAGAATTCTCTCTCACACTCTCTCGCACACTTTCACTCATGATTAAATGAAAATTTCATTTGTCGCTGGAATAGGTATTGTTCATGTCTTGGATGAAACAATGCTTTTTTGACATAAAATTTAGCTTGGATCAGTGGATTTCCAAACTTAGCTGGCCATCAGATTCCTTTCAGCAGCTTCCGAGATCATGTTGAAATTCAGGCACAATTGTGAAGCACTGCCTTGGGTCACCTAGTTCAACTTCCTCTCTTAATAGAATGACTCAGAAAGCTTAGCCTCAGTCTTATGGCAGATTTTCTAAATCCAAGCTAGTGATTTCTCACTCCGTCTCAGTCCCCACAAGTCTTTGTTCCTATTTCCATTTGATTATTCTGATATTATTTTTCCCCTCAAAGGAATCCACAGTGAAGTTTCTTTATTTCAAAGGAGAATGTATCCTATTATTCCATTTTCACGCTGTCACACTACTGAACAGAGATGTTTCTGTTTCCCCTCAAAGACAATAGTATATATACCAATTTTGAGCAATTTTTATCTAGTTCTTTTGAAGCCTCTTGAATAGGAACACATTATCCATATTTTTTTTCAAACTTTTAATAACGTTTTCACAGAGAGAGCCATAATATCTGAAAATACAACCACCACACATATGAAACACATTATGAAGTGATATTATTCATAGACTAAACAATCTTATTTAATTTCTTAATTCCTGTAAGGATATCTACATATCTAACAGGACTATGCTTCTGTGTCAAGGAGTCAATCTAAGAATTAGAACAAGAACCTGCTCAAGTTCCTGCAAGTTTTATTTTTCCTTGGAAAAAATGTTGTGTCCTTATGTATTATTGAATTGTTCACCCCATGGTACCATTATGTAACCTAAGTAAATTAAAACCAGGAGATGTGCAATAATAATCACAAATATTGTTGTTGTTTTGTGCTTTCAAGTTAGAATAGTCCCATAGCTGACCCAGCAGCCGGTTTCAGAGACAACAAATTGCACCAGAGGTGATTACACATCTTTTTCCCATAAAACAGCTCATAGATTTGAACCGTGTGCCTTTGGGATTGGAATGCAATTTCTTATCACCAGGTTACCTGGTTTCCCTGAGAAATAGAATTTAATTAAGTTTTACAAGATTTTGTGTACAGCCTTACGTCTTTTATACCTTTTTATCACTTGTTTATACTTCTGTATCACCATCACCACATTCAGGATACAGAATTGTCCCATCAACCCTAGAAACTCTTTTAGAATCAAGCTTTTTCAGTACACTGCCTTCCTGGAAGTCATATTGAAAGGATTCTGAAACAATTTAACCTTATTGAATTGAAAGTATATACTGAATAAAAATTGTTGGAGTCTATATCTGAACAGAAATATAGCCAAATGAATAAAGATGCTCAGATGAGAAAAGTGATGAACTGAAAGTTGATAGAAACTGGACAGAGAAAATGGTTTAAAGAATTGCTGAAAACAGTTAACTGACCGTGGCTGGAAAAAAATCATTTGAAAGGTTATTATGAAGGTAATTAAAGAACAATTACTAGAATGGGTGGCTGAAATCACTCCAAAAGGCAGTGTACTTTACTCTTGGCTGTGTAAAGAAGAAGACACTGAAAAATAAGGAGAATTGTGCTTTCTCATACTGAATTAGATTGCGTTGTCCTGTGGTTTCATTTGAGAAAGTGAAGTGTGCCAAAAATTAGAAATCAGCTTTCCAAAACAAAATTTTTTTATGATGGTAAAAGTAAGTAAATGAAAAACGAACAATAAGAATGCTAAAAAATTAATTAGCTTAGGTTGAAATAACTCCCAATGAGTATTTCTCATAAAAACATGGCTGATAAGAACCACATTTTCCCTTCTCTCTTTTTGATATGAAACAAAATTAAAAAAAAAAAAAAGATAGGCCCAGAAAGACTTGCACACTTCCCTTTCAAGGACAAAAGAAAGCAAGTCAAATTGACAAACTCAGAGAAAGAGGTAAAATCTGTGGCAAGTGGGTGACAATGCCTTAGCAGCTTGGGGTAATGAGCAGTTAATGTTCTTTCCGGAAGTGACTAGAAAAATGACCCAATGACCCAGGTGGCTGATAACAAAAAGCAGAGAAATACACTTCATAAAGGAAAATGACTCAACTTGGAGAAACCAATCTATATCTGATGATCAGTTTAAGAGCTCTTTATTCAGATAAATTTGAAAATCTGTATAAAATGTATTATTTTATAGGAATATGTAATTTATTTACATGACTAATCCTGAAAAGTTTGTTGTTAGGTTTTTTTGTTTGTTTTTAAGCTAGACGTCCTATTTCTTAAAAAAGGTATGTAGCAATTTTGAAGAGAAAAAAAAGAAGAGTAAACTGTGTCTCAGGTGAATATTACCTGCCATGGAACAGACCAGGTTAATGTCTTAAAAATAGCTTTACAACACAAATAAAATAAACAAGTAGTTTTAAGTAATCCTATGTAGTCCTTTTACTGTATAATTCAGTAACCACAATTTAAGTAAATAATTCCAGTTCCCCAGCAACACAATTCAAATTTCATCCACCTTGATCTATTAATTCTGGGTAATTGTATAAAGTAAAAACTTCATTGCTGATCTTTCAGTTCACAAACCACCGAGTAAATAACAGATGCATCTTATGATTAGTGATCAGTCATGGTGATTCATCATTAGTTAGTTCACACACAGACAGCAAAAAAGGTAATTTGGTTGTCTCCTTGTCTTCCAATGAGAAATCTACATGGCACTCTACAAAAGACAAATAATCAGAAGAGCTTAGTGAACAAAGGTGAAAATGCAACAAAAAGATGAAAACTAAAGTGAAACTGAATGTGGTTAGATATGAAAATGACAATAGCAAAGCAAGACTATGGAGATGCCTGGTCCTGCATAAAGCTATGTATGCATCATGGTAAACTTAATGAATATAAAAAAAAAAAACCAGGTAAATTCCCTTTAATCTTTTTAAATATCATTCTTGTGTTGTTGTTGTTAAGTGCCGTCAAGTCATAGACAACTCATAGCGACCCTATGAATGAAAGACCTAAACACTTGTATAATTTCATCCTTTCTCTCCAAGTTCACAGGGTTTCTGGAGGCAAGCTATTTCAGGAGTGGATGCCAATCCTACTTCCAAGCTTGTTTTAATAGTTTAGCTCCACTAAACACTGTCCATCATGGGTAACCATTCTTGCATTTGACACATCAGGGTCACAGTGTTTAGCATCACAACAACCACGAGTTACAGCTTGTACAGCAATGCACAGACGAGGGCTAGACCACTTAGAAGAATGTTTTACCAACAACAATGAAAACAAGGCCCAAGGACCTAACTGAATCTAAGACCCAAGGCAGGTTCAAACTCCATGAGCTCCATCATTCCATATGCCTCCATAATTTAGAATTCTCTTTGGGTCTCACCACCCAAAAACACCCTCCTAGGAGCATCCACTGCTCCCCCAATCTCCTCCTATTCTGATGCCACATTTCTTCACGTAGCCTAACTTCTTGAATGACTTGTCCAGCATATAGACTGAATACACTTGAGGAAAGGATAAAGTGTTAATGCACATCTTCCTTGATTTTATTCCATTGTATATTCCCTCGCTCTGTTTGTAAAACAGCTCCTTAATTTAAGTATAAGTTTCACGTTGTTAAATATCATTAGGAATTTAAAAAAAGGTCAAATGCAACATTTACTTCTACTTTGGACTGAAGGATCAAAAATATTTTTTCCGTTTGAAAAACAAAACTAAATAAAAAACATTATTTGATCAAAACTATTGAAGGAAACAGTGATTAAAAGAAACTAAATAGGCAAGTTTTATAATTTCAGAATTCTATATGGTCATTTTTACTGCCTTCCAAAATAAGTCTGCCTATGCAATATTAAACACAACTTGACAAAAAGAGCATTAAAAAAAGAAAAAAAAGAACCTCACTGAAAATTTTTGATGCAAACAATTTTAAGTAAATATTTACAGCCAGATGTCAGTGCCACATTAAAAAAACCAACCCCCCAAAAAAAAACAAAAACAAAAAAACAACACCCCAACAACAACATTTCATTGCAATCAGTGAGACTACTCAAGAATTTGAGCATGGTCTGGTATTAGGAAAACTACTTTTCATTTTTGTTATTAGGTGCCGTGGAGTTGCTTGCAACTTATAGCGATCCTGTGTACCGTAACCCTAAAACTTGCTCTATCCTTTGCCGACTTTACTGTCTCTGAAACACCTATTCTCATTACCTCAGTCACTGACTCAACCCGTCTCATCAAGGGTCTCCCTCTCTTTCTCTGTCCCTCCATCCTTCCAAACATGATG
>NW_006399808.1:11565417-11568510 GCF_000299155.1 Elephantulus edwardii | reverse complement strand
TGATCTGTCTGCATATATATTGAATAGATATGGAGATAGGATACATCCCTGGCATACATCTTTCCTGATTTTGCAGTGTTTACTTGCTCTGTTCTGACAGATGCCTCCTGGTCCACGTATAGGTTTCCCATAAGCACAGTCAAATGTTCTGGGATTCCCATTCTTCTCAAAATTAGCCACAGTTTGTAGTGATGCACACAGGCAAATGCCTTTGTATAGTCAATGAAACATACATAGACTTTCTTCTGGTACTCCCTGCTTTCATCCCAGATCCATCTAACATTAGCTATAATATCCCTAGTACCATGACCTCTTCTAAATCCAACCTGAACATCTGTCAGTTCTCTGTTGCTGTATTGTTCCAGTCATTTTTTAGATAATTTTCAGCAGATTCTTGTTTGCATGTGAGATTAATGATATTATTCGATAATTTCCACATTCTGTCGGGTCACCTTTCCTTGGAATGAACACAAATATAGATCTCGTCCACTCAGTTGGCCAGGTAATTGTTCTCCAAGTTTCTTGGTGCAACCTGGTGAGCACATCCAGGGTAGTGTCTCTGTGTTGAAATATATCAATTGGTATGCTGTCAATTCCTGGGACCTTGTCTTTTGTTTATTTTTGCCATTTCTTTCAGAGCAGCTTGAACTTATTCCTTTATCACCATAGCCTCTTGCTTACACGTGTTTCATTAAATACTTCTATGTTAGCAAATTCCTTTTGGTACAGTGATTCTGTATACTCCTTCCATCTTCTTTTAATGCTTCCTGGATCATTTAATATTCTACCCAAAGCATCCTTAAGTATTGCAACTCACAGCTTGAATTTGTTCTTCAGTTCGTTCAGTTTAAGAAATGCTGAGCAAGTTTGGCCCTTTCGATTTTCTGATGCCAGGTCTTTGCACATTTCTTTATAATACTTGGCTTTGTCTCCTGAGATGCCCTTTGAAATATTCTGTCAGCTCCTTAATTTCTTCCCTTTGCTTTGACTTCTTGGTGCTCTATTACTGCCATGCCAGTTCCAACTTTCAGTAACCCTACTGGATAGAGATTATCTAAGCATGGTAAAAGGATTTAACATTCACACATACTTTTTCTGATTTTAAACTGTGCAATATCCCCTTATTCTGTTCAAATTACTGCATCTTGGTCTATATACATGTTCCTCATTATCACACTAAAGTGTTCTGGGATTCTCATTCCTCAGATGTTTTCTATAATTTGATTCATACTGTTGATTGCCTTTACATAGTTGAAAAAAGCACAGGCATATAAAGCATATATACTATGCTTTCAGCAAAGATCCATTTGACATCAACAATGATATGTCTTTCTTCACAGCTTCTTCTGAATCCTTCTTGAATTTCTATTTCTGGCAGTTTACTGTTAATATACTAATAATGTAGATATTTTAAAAATAAAATCAGTAATATTTCACTTGTATGTGATATTAATTATAGTTGACAATTTCTACATTCTATAGAAAAATCAACACCAAGAAAACAAAGATTCTTACCACTGGGCCAATTGGCAGCATCATGATAGATGATGAAGAGATTGAGATTGTTGACAACTTCAGTTTGCTTGGCTCTATAATCAACACTTTTGGTACCAGCAGCCAGGAAATCAAGAGACTCATTGTGTCAGGAAAGTCTACTGTCAGAGACATCTCAAAAATACTGAAGAGCAATGATGTCAGTCTGTAGACTAAGGTGTGCCTGATCCAGGACATAGTCTTTGCAATTACTTGCTACATTTCAGAGAGCTGGGCAATGTATAGGGATGATAGAAGGTGAGTTTATGCCTTTGAGCTGTGGTACTGGAGAAGAGTATTGAATATACCATGGACTGCTAAGAGAAAAAAAATATTGATTCACACTGGAGAGGGTGAAGCCAGGCTTCTCCTTGGAGGCAAGGATTCTGAAGCTTCATCTGACATACTTTGAACATGTTGAAAAGCGGGATCAGTTCTTGGAGAGGGGCATCATGCTTGGGAGGGTGGAGGGAAAGTGTATGAGAGGAAGAACCTCAATGAGATGGATTGATTCGGTCACTGGGGTAATGGGGATAGGTGTGTCAGAGACATAAGTTTGGCAAGGGATAGAGAAGTATTTAAAGTTGTTGTATATAGGGTCTCTGTGAGTTGCAGGCAACTCAACAGCACAAAATAACAACAACAATGATGACGAAAAATCTATCTTTGAAATTAGTAAAAATTTGGATACCTTCCAGTAGTTGGCAAAATTTATTTGCATAAAGGAGTGAACAAGTCTTCATTTGTAGAGACAGGCATTATTTGCTGAAACCACAGCTCCAAAATATTAAATATAGTTGTTGTTGTTTTTAGGTGCTGTTAAGTCAAGGTGCTGTTGAATCCTCATAACAGATTTGAACCATATCCTATCAGGTTCCATTCCCCGACATATCATCTCTAACATACTGGAGCTCATTGCTACAGTCACTGGGATAATCCTTCTTACTGAAGATCTTCCCTTCTTTCTCTGGCCCTCCACCTTTTCAAGAATGAAGTCAGCTTCAACGATTTAGATCCTCCCAGAAGAGCTGTGGGTGAGCATTAACATTACTGGTAAGTATATTTGTTTTCTCCTGGACACAGAGCCTACTAATTGGTCCTAAAAGCCTTCTGAGGTCCCAACTCTTCTCACTATTTCTTAGTTGTTGGAATGGATGGAAAACCTCATAAGCAGTTCCTTACTTCACCTCTACCTTGCATGCGAACTTCCAAGTTGCAAAACAACCCAGTGGTAGATGGAATTTGCTCCAGGACTTAAGAAGCATAAATGACACAGGTGAGCCTCTACATCTTGTGGTTCCTAACCTCTACACTATAATAGACAAAGTGCTAGTCTATAGGCCTTTTATTTCCCTCTGTAACTTGATTTGTACCACTATTAGAACCTCTACTAGGAATATTATTGCTTTTTAATTTTTGACTCATGTACTTTTAACTTCTTAGTTAAATTTGTGTCTTCTAATGGAATACTATGCTGCATTAAAAAACAAGGAACTCATGCAATATTATTCAAAATGGTTGACTCTGGAGAACATTATGCTGAGTGAAATATCCCAGTCA
>NW_006399808.1:11541465-11564222 GCF_000299155.1 Elephantulus edwardii | reverse complement strand
GCAACAATGAATGAATGAAAACCCAAAATCTCTGTAAATGTTCATTAAAACGAATAAAATTTAATAATAATTTTAAAAAAGAATGAAGTCAACTACAACTTACAACAACTTATTAATAAATAATGGATCTGAATCTTGCCCTATGCTGCATCATTTCACAATCTCTGTAAGGCTTGACCCATTGTTGCAGTCACTGTGTCAATCCATTTGCTTGAGGGTCTTCCTTTCCTTCTCTGACCCTCTACCTTTCCCAGTGTAATTCTTCTTCCAAGATTTATCTGCTCTTCACAATATGCCAAAAGAGATAGGACTAATTTTCACCATGTTTACCACTAAGGGACACCCTGGCTGCAGTTCCTCCAAAGTAGATTTGTTTATTATTTTGACAGTCAAAGGATGGGATAGTCAAAGGATGTCCTTCTTCATAGTATCATTATCCATTGTACAACTTTCAGATGTGTAGGAAGCAACTGAAAATAATTTGTTTGGGATAAGATGCACCATAATCTTTAAACTGATGTCCTTGCTCTTTAGAACTTTGGAGAAGTTCTTAACAGTAAACTTTCCCAGTGAAATAACTATTTTTCTTTCTTAACTCTAACCACAATAGATATGGATTGTGCTTGCCAATAAAATTAAATTGACAATTGTAGAATATTCCAGCAAGAAAAAGGTAATACTCAACAAGAAAAAGGTAAAGCACTCCATCACAAGATAGGCACAAGATATGAATAGACACTTTACTAGAATACACATTAATACGGCAAACAAACATATGGAGAAATGTTCAAAATCCCTAGCTCTCAAAAAAATGCAAATCATAGCAACTATGAGGTACCTTACCCCAGTAACAATAGCAAAGTTCAACAGAGCAGCAAATACAAATTCTGGTGTGTTGCAGATACAAATTTATTCAGTGCAACATTATTTTGATAATAGAAGAATTGGTCAATAAACAAATGAAACTGACTCTGTCAATGAACTTAAAAACCAATGTTCATTAAATAAATGTAACCTACGTCTACATTGGAATACACTCCAACTGTGGATGATTAGAACTTCAAACCAGGGTGCTCATTAGAAACAAGGCTGGCCAATCTTTACCTCACGTACTTTGATCATACTGTCAGGAAGATAGTTTTTGGAAAAAGCTGTTATAGGGGAAGGTGGTGGAGGGTCAGAGAAGGTGAGGAAGATGGCTGGAGAAAATGGATTGACGCAGTGACTCCAAAAATATGCTTGAGTATGGTGGAGATCATGAAAGAGGTGCAGAATAGGGCAAGGTTTTTATTTGTTTATAGGATCACAGTGAGTCCGAGTCAACCCCACAGAACCTAACAATAGCATATGTTAATACTAAAAGTTTGCCAAAATGATTTCTTATGTAAGAAAACAGAATAAGACAAAAACTTGGTATAACGTGTATCTCATATTACATTTGACATTACAAAAGGAGTACAAGATTGACATGAAATAGCCTTGGGCAAGACACAAAAGGAACTAGTAGCAAAGTTTAGACATATTAGATAAAGGAATGAAGCAGATGGGGTCAAGGAATGCTTTCTCACAACATAGCTATTATTTATTTAGTTGTTGTTAGGTACCATTGAGTCGGAACTGACCCATCGCTGACCCTCTGACTGGTTTGCATCCATCCTCTGCAGAGTAGGTGGTGGACTTGAACCTCAAGAGCAGCCTTCAATAGTGCAGCTCAGCTTCTTACCGCTAGGCCACCAAGTGATTTTATTACCTCATTCAAAAAAGAAGGCCAATGAAACTGACAAATTTCATTTTTAAGGGTTTTTTTTTAGCCAAATGTTGTAAACTATTATTTATTCATTGAAAAGAGCATTTAATCTTTGTCCTGCCCGTAAGCAGGTCTCATCTACCCATTTGTACATCAGTTGGAGTCATGCCACTATGAGTCATTGAAGCATCACTTTAGCTTGGTTGCAATCTCATGAATTAGCTAAGGATTCAAAACTGGTTGGGTGGCATGCTGTGGAAATAAACTTCTTTTAGATTCAGACTTAATTTCAAATCTTGTATCTGTCGTTACCTAGCACTTTAGGCAAATTAGCCTCTCTTAGCTTCAGTTTCCTTGTTGCAAGATGAAGATAGTAATAACTTCACTACAAGGTTTTGGAGATGAAAGGAGTTAATATACATAAAATACCTGTTGACACATTAAGTAAATACTGGTTGTCCTTTCCTTTTCTCTGTTCTTCTTCACATGACTTGCTAAGTTTAATTAATGATATTCTAAATTAACTAACTTGTGTCAAGTACGAATGGCTTAGTAATTAATCAATTTCATTGGTAGTTTTAATTTCTTAATTAAGTGTGTAAAGTTCTGATTCCGTTTTAAAGTCATGTAAGTTCTTTGTTTTTGTCTTCTGCTATATTTCAAGCTAATGTCAATGAATAGCATATTTCATAAATGCTGATTTATAGATTTCTTGCAAGGTCATTCTATCAAAATAACTAAATCAATTTTTTATGTACGTGTGAGCAACGTCCCAACCTCCAGTTTATTAGATATTTACGTTTAAATGAAAATATATATCTCTTTGTTTAGATTTAACAACTAGTGGTAGCAAAGCACTTTACATCTGAAGAATAACATGTTAGCAATGAAGGCTGAGTAGAGTTAAAGAAGTGCTTTATAGTTATTTATAAAATAAATATACTTTAAACAGCAGATTAATAGCCAAATTAGCATTAGCAATAAGCTTTCTCTTCAAAGACTAAAATTATTATGAAATATTCTCCTTAGGAAAATGAAACTTCAGGTTTGCTGCCCCAGTGGGCATCAGTGATTTATTTGGGAATCCCCACTACTCTATTGCTGAGACTTGTTAGAAGCAGGTGATGGATCTTATAGCTGAAAGCCAAGATTTACAAGCATATGGACATAACTTTTTCTAAGTCATGACATTTGATTCCCTAAATACACTTCTGAAGAATTATCTTGAAATTGTATGTCATCAGCGAAATAATACTTGAGAAGAATCTATAATGAAAATAGTAATGCAAGATTTGTAGTTGTCTGATTTATCACACAACAAAAATGTGGAAAAGCACCAAAGAAAGACCTAAATGGACAAAGCTAGCTTTCTCTTCTTCATTTCTTACATTTATTGAATGAAACCCCTTTTCACCAAGTTCTGAGGGAAAAGTGTCTTTGTACTATCAATTATACTAATACGAGAAATGGCCCTTTCTATTTGCCCAATGTTCTTCTGTTACTCATGGGATTTTAAGAAGCACTTACTGCAGAAAATCAGATTATAGCATTCAATATAGATTACATCTCAACATCAGGAAATAAAAAATTCTTACCACTAGACAAATAGGCAACATCATGATGGATAGAGAAATATTAAAGTTGTAGATAATTTCATTTTACTGGCAACCATAATCCGTATCTTTTGTGGTTAGAATTACGAAAGAAAAATATTTCTTACACTGGGAAAGTCGGCTATTAAGGACTTCTCCAAAGTTCTAAAGACCAAGGACATCAGTTTAAAGACTATGGTGCATCTTATACCAATCATGCTATTTTCAGTTGCTTCCTATGCTTCTGAAAGTTGTACAGTGAATAAGGATATTGTGAAGAGGGATAGCTTTTGACTGTCGCATGTTGTTGCTGTTAAGTGCTGTTGAGTCACTTCCGACTCATAGCGACCCTATGTACAACAGCCCTAAACTCTGCTCTGTCCTGTGCCAGCTGCACTGTCTCTGACACTCCCATCCTGATTACCCTAGTCACTGAATCAATCCACCTCATAGAGGACCTTCCCCTCCTGTGCTGTCCCTCCACCCTCCCAAGCATGATGTCCTTCTCCAAGGACCAGTCTCTCCTCACAACATGTCCAAAGTATGTTAGATGCAGCCTCAGAATCCTTGCCTCCAAGGAGCCGCCTGGTTTAACCCTTTCCAGGATGAATCTGTGTTTCCCTAGCAGTCCACGGTACCCTCAATACTCTTCTCCAGCACCCCAGCTCAAAGGCATCAATTCTCCTTCTATCCTCCCTGGTCATTGTCCAACTCTCTGATGCATAACAAGTGATTGCAAAGAACACGGCCTGTATCAGACTCACCTTAGCTCTTCAGCCATAATAATACACAAATCTACTTTGGAGGAACTGAAGCCTTCCCTTAGTGGCAAAGATGGTGAAACTTAATCCTATCTCTTTGGCATGTTGTGAGGAAGGGATGTTGTTGTTGTTAGGTGCCATCAAGTTGTATATCACGCATAGCGACACTATGAACGAAAGGACTGAGTACTGTTCATACAGTGTTTCCAGAGAAAAGCCATTCGGAAGTGGATGCCGCTCCTGCTTCCAGGCTTGTTTTAGTCGGGAAGCTCCAGCCAACACTGTCCACCATGGGTAACTATTACCCCACTTGGCACGTCAGTGTGCCAGTGTTCAGCATCACAGCAACCATGAGTTACCTCTGTACAGCAGTACACAGACCAGTGCTATACCACCTAGACGAATGTTTGACAGGAAATCAATTTGATAGACCTTGAAAAAGGGATCACACTGGGAAAGGTAGAGGGTCAGAGAAGGAAAGGAAGACCCTCAAGTAAATGGATGGACACAGTGACTGCAACAATGGGCCAAGCCTTTCAGAGATTGTGAAGATGATGCAGAATAGGGCATGGTTCAGATCCATTATTTATTCATAGGGTTGTTGTGATTTGTAGTTGACTTAAAGAAACATAACAACATTTCCAAAAATAGGAGCTCTGGCAATGTAGTCTGTAGTGAGTGGCAGTTGTATTGCTGATCTAAGGACTGTACATCTACTGTGGTTTGAATATACTACTGGCTCCTTACGTAGAAAGAATTGAGATTTATAGCATTGGAAATCTGACAGAGGGTTACTAAAAGTCAGAACCAACTATTTGACAGTAAGCTTGATTTTGTTGTTGTTAGGTGGCATTGAGTTGAGTACGACCCATAGCGACCCTATGTACAACAGATTTGAACCATGGCCTATCATGTGTCATCTTCCCACTTCCTGATACATTAGAGCCTATTGCAGTATCCAGTGTCAATTCACCTGGTCAAGGATCTTTTTCCCCCCTTTATCACGCCTCTCCCTTCTGAGCCTCATTTCCCTCTCCAAGGAAAAATGCCTCCTAGGAACATGTCTGAAGTGACAGGCAAAGACTCATCATATTTGCCTCTATAAACCACTCTGACCACACTCTTTTGAAGACATATCCATTGGATTTGATGTTCAGCACTCTTCTCCTACACCACACATCAAAGGCATCAATTTTTGTCTGTCATCGTTATCCATTTTCTAGCTCTCAAATACATAGAAAGTGATCAGAAAGATCATGGCCTGAATCAAATGCACCTTAGTCCTCAAACGGACATCATTGTTCCTCAGGAATTTGGAGAGATCCCTAACCACACACTTTCCCAGTGCAGTATTTCTCCTGATTTCCAGACTGCTTGTACCAAAGATATTAATTGTGAAGCCAAGTAAGATGAAGTTGTTGACCGTTTCAATCTTTTCCCCACTTATTATAATGCTACCTCTAGTGGTAAGAACCTGTCTTCTTGAAGTTGAGATGCAATCTGTACTGAAGGCTACATTCCTGCATCTTCTTCAACTAGCACCTCAAGTCCTCCTCGCTTTCAGCAAGCAAGATTGTATCATCTGCATAACACAGGTTATTGATGAGTCTCCCTCCAATCCTGATGCCACATTCCTCTTCCTAGACTTCAGGCTTTTCCAATATTTTGCTCAGCATATAGATTGAATAGGTATAGAGAGAAAACACAACCCTGATATACTCCCTTCTTAATTTTAAACCATGTAGTGTTCCTTTGCTCTGTTCCCACAACGACCTCCTGGTCTAGGTATAGGTTTCTCATGAGCACAATTAAGTGCTCTGGAACTCTCATTCTTCTTAATTTTAGCCATAATTTGTCATGATCTACACAATCAAATGCCTTTTCATAGTCAAGAAAGCATAAATACACATTTTTTTTTGTATTTACCTTTAGCTAGGATCCACTTGAAATCAGCAATGATATTCCTGGTTCCACATCCTCTTCTAAATCTTGCTTGAACTTCTGGCAGTTTCATATCTATATATTGTTCTAGCCATTTTTGAGTGATCTTCAGTAGTATTTTCCTTGTATGTGATAGTAGTTGATTTTTTTGCCCCAAAAGCTACTTAAAATAAAACACAGCAAAGTGGACTAGGCTTATGTATTCAGCTTCTTCTATTGGAAGTAGGAGTTTTATGTATATATGTGTATATGCATTTATTTATTTATTTTCATGAGAAGAACTTTCCCTAGAATAATACAAGCAGCTGCTATTAGCCTTCTATAGCAGGGCACGTGCTGGCACTAGAAGTTTATAGATCAAGTTATAACCAGAAATATCTGGAGAAAGAGAAGGGGACATGTCCATGAAACTTCTTACAGAGTTTGTTAACAATGCCACCTGCATTTGTATACTCTTTTAACCCACAGACAAAAAAGACCCACCTATCTTTAGACATAACAACAACTGCCTTTCCACTTGAAAATATCGCTTCTTTGAAATCACTGAGAGGGACATTGCAAAGCACAGATCAGGTTTTTCCCCTTGTGCATGAAGTGGTCATGTTTCTAGGACCAACTCCATGGCCAGCTAATACCACCACCACTGAGGATTTATTTTCTGCTTGTTCAGCTTAATAAATTTTAATATTCCATTCCTTAAAAGGAGACTTCTTTGAAGACAGAGTTATACTGGGAGTTTGGGAGATAATCAGCAGGAGGTGGCACCCTGGCTGCTCCCAGGCCTGTGGGAAGTTAACCCTATAATAGTTTTAAAGGATTGAGCCATCTGGCCTTACAGTTCATTACTCTTTCACTCTCAAGAGCAACACTTTCTGTAAGGAGTTGCTCTTTGCTTGCTGAGCAGTTTAGAATTGAAACTAACAATGGGACTAAGTTCATTCTACTGCCCTGCAGGTTTCCATCCTCAGGGTGCCCTCAATTTGAAGAATAGTAACATCAGCTCAGGAGTTGGGAAAATGAGAACAGCAGGCAGAACACATGGGTGTGAAGCAATCAGGGAATGTGTTTGCAAAGAAATAGCCTATTTAGGATGAGGCCAACAGGCAAAGGCAGAAGAAACTGAGCCAGCCCTCTCTGCAGATAGTTAAAGGGGAGAAAGTATTTATGAAATGATCAGAGCAGGGAGAAATATTTTCTTGGGGAACAATGCATATACTTCAGCAAAAAGCTAATGTTGCAGTTTGTCTTTTTCTTTCCTTGCTTTTTAAATGAACATAGCTTGTAAATTACAGATCCTGGCCTCAGTTACTTCTCAGGGCTTATATACTTAATGCATAGAAAGCTTATTATAGAAATTTTTTCCCCATTTATTCTTTGCAAAATTTCCTTTAACCACCATATCCATGCTTAATAGAATAAGTTTTAAAAGGAATAAGACTTTGTTTTGAAGGAAACTCCAAAGAACTAGACTGAGATGCAGGGTCTCAGCAAGGACCATAAATCTGTGGGTGGTGCAAATAAAAGCTGACTTTTGAGCTGCTCATTCAAAGATGAGAGGCTCTAGTCTACGTAAAGGTGGCTGGAGAGGAAAGACCTGGACATCCGCTTCTGAAAAATCAGCCTTTGAAAACTGTGGAACGCTATTCTGCGCTGACACATGTGGAGTCATCAGGAGTCAGAATCAGCTCAACAACCAATGGTTTGTTTTGGGCAAAGATCTAACAACTAAGGTTATAAAATGGTATTTAAAAATGTATAAAGTCTTTTTCTCTGTATTTTATATGTAAAAGTTTTAAAAAGAATGCAAATTAAAAATAGTTACTAATTGTTTTGCAATTAGAAAACATTTTCAATTTTTAGAGAATGTAAATAACGAAATTTTACACTGGTTTTGGTTTAAAGGGATTTGGCACGAAATCATGTCTTAATGGTATTTTGTTCTGATATTAAAAAATGCTACCAAACTTGATGACATCTCTCTATCAATATCTATCTATCTCTTATATATATATATCTCATGATCATGTGGGTTTCTTTACCTTTTCTGAACTTTATAAGCAGAGACCTTCCATAGCCAAGAAAACTTCCTGGAGAATTCCAAGGAGTTTCAGACAGTGAGAAGTTGGCTTGCAGTCAACATGATTTTGAATATGTTGTAGGAGGTGGAACAATTGCCACAGGCATTTGGTTATCTTTTAATATGGGGAAAAAACTGAGATGAGAATGTGATAAACTATTAAAAGTAACCTGACTTTGGAACAAGGCCTTGATATAAACCTCATGCCCATACCCAAACAAATAAGTAAAAAACAAAACCAACCCACAACAGGAAAGTGGTTTTATACATTCAAACTACAACAACAGAAAGTAGGTTTTGCACCTTTTCAAAGTGATTCTTTAATTAGTGAGGTTATGCTATCTTTAGCTGTTTTAAGGGAAGTGTGAAGATTAATGATGTTGTGCTTTCAGTTGGCATGAGACACAAATTCATCTACCAAGGATTCAAATGCTAAAGTGGAAAATCCGCTCACACCTACATGGTCAGTTATTCCTGGCAAAAGTTTCCCTAGAATCAATGCTAATTTACACCCTCATGCTGTGGGGTTTTGTAAAGACAATTTTCTTGATAGTTGAATTTTGAATAATTTTTTTAATGGAAGAGGGAAAAAAGGATTGATTGGAAAGAACACGGCCTTAGTACTCTAACAAGGAGAGAGACAAGGAGAGTCTGATTTGTTGTTGTCCTTTATTCACAGACTTCACTTAATTTATAGTGCCTCTCTTTTATCATCCATAAAATAAAAAGAATTCCTGTTCTTCCATCTGTCCATAGGATTATGTGGAGATGTTTTTTAAAGCATACAAGAAGAGCTAGCTTTCCTAGATTTCAAATACTAGCAATTGTTGTTAACACTGGAGAAAACATTTAAAATGATTGAAAAGTTTTATTAAAAGAAAAATGATAGCAATTAAATTTAAATATTCCTAAATTCTAGTGCATTCTCAAAAAACCAAATGACAAGAATCTCAGGAATTTGCAATGAAGACCACAACAATGAAGATAAAGCTTCAAAATAAAAACAAAACAAAACAAACAAAAAACCCTAAACATGCCCCAAAACATTTACATCTTTTTTGAAAGACTAGATTTGTTTGATGGCAGAGTTTGTTCAGGCAAGCTCCCTGCAAAAGAGGACATCAGCAATATATAGCCTTTTGCTCACAGAGTCCTGTTTTCAGCCCTGTAAGACAGTCTTTCATTAGTCCATTTGAAAACCTACAATGATCCTTTGGATTCTTCATTGGCTTGTTAGTGGTGTGCAGTCTGTGGTGAGTTGTTCTGTTAACTCAAAAGCTACACTACTCTGTTGGTTCAAATCCTCTAACAGTTCTAGGGAGAAAATTGGACAGTCTCCTCCGTGTGATCCTTAGAAACCCAAAGAAAGGTCAATTATAGGTCTGTTTCAATTTGAAAAAATGTTTTATGATGAATCTATTTTTTAAGTCCCTCCTACATCCCTTAACATTTTTAAAGTGCTTTATAATTTTAATAGGCATGGAAAAGTATATATTCCTTGATAAACAAGGATTGCAGCCTTCATTGTGGATTGAAACTCAACATCAAGAAAACAAAGATTCTCACCACTGAGTTGATTGGAAGCATCAAGATGGATGATGAAGAGATTGAAATTGTTGACAGCTTCTATTTGCTTGGCTCTACAGTTAACACTCTTCATACCAGCAGCCAGGAAATTAAAAGATGAATTGCATTGAGAAAGTCTGTCCTTAGAAACATCTCCAAAGTACTGAAGAGCAATGATGTCAGTCTGGAGACTAAGGTGTGCCTGATCCAGGCCATGTCTTTGCAATTACTTGCTATGCATCGGGACAATGACTAAGGATGATAAGAGGAGAGTTGATGCCTTTGAGCTACGGTGCTAGAGAAGAGTAATGAATATACCATGGACTGTTAGGAAAACAAAAACGTTTGTCCTATAGAGAGTGAAGCCAGGCTGCTCCTTGGAGGCAAGATTCTGAAGCTTCGTCTGACGTACTTTGGACTTGTTTCAAGGAGGCATCAGTCCTTGGAGCGGAGTGTCATGCTTGGGAGGGTGGAGGGATGGTGCAGGAGGGGAAGACTCTCAATGAGATGGATTGATTCAGTCACTAGAGTACTTGGGATGGGCCTGTGGGAGACAATAAGATTGACAAGGGATAGAGCAGGGATTAGGGCTGTTGTATATGAGATTGCTGTAAGTCGCAGGCAACTTGTCGGGACATAACAACAACAACAACTACAATAAGAGAACATTAGAACAGATCAGGCATTTTCCCCCCCTCCAAAAAAAATTGCACATATCTTTGCTATACAATAATAATACATTTCTGTTAGCAACTGATGAAGGGTCAAGAACCTATATCCGCCCATAGGGAGGTTTCAATGACATTTCCAAATCATGAATTAAAGGGCAAGAAGTCAGTTGAATCTCTTAGCCTCATTTTAAAGCCTGAAGCAAGTTTGTTGGTTTGGGAGTCGTTTTTATTTATGTGTGTGTGGTTCCTCCCACTCCACCCCCCTTATCTGTGAGTTTCTCTGTTCATTGCAGCTACCTGCAAAGTGTGTGTGTGTGGAGGGGGGAGGAGGGCAAGCACATT
This sequence comes from Elephantulus edwardii, assembly GCF_000299155.1. Classification (NCBI taxonomy): domain Eukaryota; kingdom Metazoa; phylum Chordata; class Mammalia; order Macroscelidea; family Macroscelididae; genus Elephantulus; species Elephantulus edwardii. The sequence continues at coordinate 11,553,525 of NW_006399808.1, read as the reverse complement.
AAAGGAAGAGACATGCATTTTGCCCAGGGCCTTTTAATTGATCTATACAAAAGGCAAGCTCCCAGCAAATGTAACTTTGGAGATCAGAAGATTGCAGCTGCTGGCAAATGAGTAGGTTTTGGTAACTCACTCTCTGGAGGAGGCCTGCCTGCAGATGGCTGCTCCCAAGGCCCTTTGCACTTCTTCAGTGGTATTGAGCAATAGCAACATTGAAAATTCTCATGGAAATTTGCCCGGAGCAGGCATGAACATACTGAGGTGTAAAGTAATGATTAGCTCATAAGTAGAGGTGTTGCCCCGAGTTTTTTCAGTCTGTTTTGGATTATCCTTAATGGGAGCAAAGAACACAGAAGATTTTCTGGACATGTACAGATCTGTATTTCTCATGGAATATATGAACTATCTCCTTACATCAGAATCCGCGTAGAGGCTAGGTTCTTCTGCGAAATGACCTCCTCAAAATCCTCTGGTTGTAGATTGAGGACAAATTTAGGTTTACTTGGAAATAAGATAGAATTAATTAAGTAAAAAAACATGTCTACCATGGAAAGATTTGTATTCCTCATAAAATTAATAATGAAAACAGAATTGTTCCAGTGTCTCACGCCTGCTCTGATCTTACAATGCTGAAACCATCACATTTTGCTCAGTCAGAATTCAGAGTCTCTAGATGGTGCAAATTTTTAATATGTTTGTCTCTTTGCCAATAGGTTGGAAGTTTAAGTTCGTTTTGATGTTCTTGAGAAGAAAGGCCTGGTGATCTTCTGAAAAAAACTCTGCCATTAAAAACAGTATTCTATTCTGACACACACAAGAGGCTACTTGGAGTTATCATCTACATGATAGCAATTGATTAATTGGACTCTTCTCTCACTTTCACTCTTAATCCCCAGAGCAGATCAGAAGATTAGTCTTTGTGAGGTGTGAGATCATCTTGCAGAAAGCAATTTGGCCTTTATTCTGGTTCTTTTGAGCTGAACCAACACCTGAGGCTAATGAATAGGGGTTAGCAGAGTCAGAAGGGACTATGTTGACTAAATAATTCAAGGGGTATGCTATAATTTGTCTTGGCCATGTTGTCAGGCCAGTTAGTATCTGAAATCCTGAGTCCAAGTTCTCTGGTCAGTGAACCATGTAAGGGAGAGGTAGATATACATGTTTATTTAACATTGACTCTTTATATTGTGACTTATATGTATCTTCATCTATATTTGTTTTTGGTAATAACAAATCTGTATCATTAAATCCTATGAGTTTTTCAAGTGAACGAACAACTTCGTAATGATAGGGTGGCGATAATAAATTCAGAATTCTTCAAACATATGGTATAGTTAGTTATAAAACTGACATCTTGTGCCTCCAGCCTGCAAAACTGGCCAAACCATCTAATTGACATTTGTTTAGTCCTCAGACCATGCTGTAACTTTTCCACAGTCATGCAGAGTACCTTAAACTGTCTGTTTCTCAGTCATTTGTAAACTGTACCCCAGGTTGTGCATTGACTAGAAATTTAAAGTGAGAATCTTAAAGTTGTAGTTTTCTCAATCATATGTGAACTGTATCTTAAACTCTCTGTTTACCAGAAGGAGAAATGCTTCTTTCCTCGATTAGCATTTATGTCTTTGAAATGTTAGTCTTATGTCAAGTAGATCAACACCTACTCAATTTTATTTACTCTTAACTGTAAACTGTTCTCTATGAATGGAAAAATCCTGAAGTTTTAAACTAGTCATCGTGATATGTTATATAGATTAACATCTAGCCCAAGTATACAAACTAATGACGTCTGTTAGACCAGGAGGCAGTTTTTGAGATGATTCTCTCTGCTTTCCCAGAGCTGTAATTAAGTGCTTTAAATATTGCAATCCAACTGTCTTATTGGTAATTGACTACGGCAAGAACCCCTTGCATTCAATAATAATAATACCAGTGAGAGAGAGCAAAGACTGAAGCAGTATGTCTGCCTATTTTGAGAGTCTCAAAGAAGGTGTCAGCCCCAACCTACCTTAAGGTGGCTGGATTTCAAGAAATGTTATGTGGGCAGTTGATCTGAAAAATGGTGTGCATCTCGCTTGTGAGCTCTGACCCAGATCTGAGTAGTGAGGATAAGAGTTTGCTGATGGATAAGAATGATGGTGAAGACTGGATTGATTCCTATCCTTTGAGAATTGGATTCATGTCATTCCTTGCCACGCAGAAATTTAAGTGGGAATTGCACACTCTACCCCTTGATTACTCAGCTCATTCACTTGCTTACTCACTCCACTGTCTTGAGTCAGTTCTGACTCACAGCAACCATTCATCAGCTTCCCAAGGTTATAAATTTTAACAGGGAGAGAGATACAACATTTTAGTTAGCAGAGCAACACATTATTGACCACACCACCAGAGCTTCCTCCCTTCTGGACAGAGTCTGAATTCTCATCAGTTCCTCAAAGGTAAGAAAGAGATGCAAAACAGGTCTGCTCATCATACATACGATGAACTTGTCCTTTGGCTGAGAGGCTAAGGGTGATGACATAAGGATTTTTCTTCATAATTGTGATACAAACAGGTGTGACATACAAACATATTCTGAGTGAATAAGTTAAGTCTCAGAATAACTTTGAAGTCTCCATATTATAAAAGACATTTAACAGGACTGCAGTCAATAGAGGAAGCTTTTGTGGCAAGAAGCTTTCCTGCAATCCCAAAGGCACGAGGTTCGAGGCCATCAGCTGCTACATGAGAGAAGGATGGGCAATTTCCTCCCAGGAGATTAACTGCCTCTGAAAACCCACCAGAGAATCAGCTATGATTTGGTTCCAATTCTACGGTCCAAAACAACAACAACACAGTCAATAGGGATGTATTTGCTTCAGATGCTTATAGTATACTGTCATAAAAATGTTAAGCTAATGAGTCAAAGTAAAGCCAAAATAAAGCAAAATGCAGGCTGGGGTTGGAATCTCAGAAAAAGATGATGATTCATTGGGCACAAGTGATAAATCCATTAATCATGAGGTTTTTGGGCCACTCAAATGATTTCCCACAAAGGGGAGTTTTATAGGAAACCTACATTGCTCAAGGACAGTAGGGCACAGTTTAGCCTATGGATCAGCTAAATGTGGGGACCTGACACCATCCTGCCTGCTTGCCTGCTGTTATCTGGGGATGAAGTTGGTTATTTTATTCCACATGTGTTACTTTCATAGGCTGGGATCTTCAAAACTCTTAGCACTGACCTTACAAAGGAACATTTCCCATTCCATTTCTTGTGAGAAAATTCACATTTATTCCTCCTTTGGATAAGTCCACCATGGTGAAGAATGTGATAAACCTAACTTAGTAAAAGCAAGGAAGACTTGAAACATTGCTGCAGAAGATCAACGATTATAGCCTTCGGTATTGATTGCATCTCAACTCAAGAAGACAAATGTTCTCATTTTGGATCAAATAAGCAACATCATGATATATGGACAAAAGATTGAAATTGTCAATTATTTCATCCTAATTGGATCCAGTCAAGATCTTCGATATCAGCACCCAGGAGATCAGGAAATGCACTGCATTGGAAAAGTCTACTGTAAGGGACCTGTCCAAGTAGTGAGAAGTAATGAAATTCATTTGAAGACTAAGGTACACCAGATCAGGCCATGGTCTCTTCAATCACTTCGTGTCTGAGAGCTGGATAATGAATAGGGATAACAGAAGAATAACTGATCCCTTTGAACTGTGGTACTGGAGAAAAGTGCTGAATATCCCATGGACTGCCAAAGGAACAGATATATCTTGGAAAAGTGCAAGCAGAGTGATCGTTGGAGGCAAGGATGACGAAGCTTTATCTCACATACTTTGGGCATGTTTCTAGGTGAGGCTCTTCTTTGAAAGGAACATCAGAGGAAAATCCTCAATAAGATGAATGGGCACAGTGATTGCAACAATGAGATCAGGTGAGTCAGAGATGATGAGGTTAGGACAGGGTTCAGATCTGTGGTTCATACGGTCGCTATGAGTTGTACTCGATTTGCTGGCACCTAACACCACCACCACCACCAGCATTGTTATCAGCTCCTTTTAGAAATTTACAGTGAAAGCAGAGAAAGGAAAATTTACCTGATGTGAAGAAAGTGCAGATCTCAGGAAAACTCCTGAGCTATGTAGCATTCAGAAGTGTAGGCAGATAATACGCCTTAGAGAGAGGAGACAAATGCCCAATTGTGCTCAAATTAAGATTCCTTGGCAAGAGGAATTGAGAACAGAAAAATCCAAGAAGTTAGTGTGTAGGAGGAGGGTTGGGATTATCATTATCATTATTATTATTTTTTAAATGAGTGGATAAAGATGAGGCAGTGTAAGGTTCTAATGACTGAGGGAGGGAAAAAGCCTTCAAAGTTTTCAGGCTAGTGAGGTAAAAAAAACAGTAAGTTCAGGCCAATGAGCAGCTCAAGATTTTAAATTGCAGTGACTCAGGATTTCCCAACAACTTCTGCTGGCTCTTAAAGGGGTATAGCCTAAGGGCTAGTAGGTACCTTGCCAGATCCTAAAAATACTCAAGACTGCTGTTAGTACTTATTTCTTACCCAATAAAATACATTCATGGCTGAAGACTACATAATTTTCTAATGTCCTCATGCACAGATCAGAATTTACTTTCAGTAACTGAATGACCCGTATATAATCCATTCAGTTGGATCTATATAAAATCTCTCTCTTTCTCTCTACCTCCCTCCCTCTTTCTCTCTCTCCCTCCCTTCCTCCCTCCTTCCCTCCTAGTCCTCCTCGTCCTTGTCCTCCTCCTCCTCCTCTCCCTCCTCCTCTTCCTCCTCCTCCTCCTCCTCCTCCTTCTTCTTCTTCTTCTTCTTTCTCTGATCATGGACAATATTTAAGGATCTTCCAGACTGATTAAGGTTTGGAAGCAAGAGTGGCATCCATTTTCTAAAAGAGATGCCTCTGGAAACTCTATAAACTCTATAATCATACAGAAGTGAAGTTAATTAGAGAACAGAGTTCAGGTCTTTTGTTCACAGGGTCGCTATGAGTCATATTCGACTTGAAGACACTTAAAAACTGCTAAGTGAGACCAGTGTTGTTATATTTGGAGGAACATTCTTCTACTTTGTACATCACTCTTCATCAATTTGCTGTACTGAGGTAATTTGAGTTTGTCGTAATGCTGAACCTGTGCGACCCTATGTACAACAGCCCTAAACCCTGTTCTGTCCTGTGCCAGTCTCATTGTCTCTGATCTTAGCTGAAAGTAAGAATACCAGAAGGATGTCTATTTGTGCTTTGTTAGCTGTGCAAAGGTATTTACATAGTCATAGGTTCTGCATAAGCACAACTAAGTGCTCTGGTATTCCCATTCTTCTCAATGTCAGCCCCAACTTGTTATGATCCACACAGTCAGATGCTGTTGCATAATAAATAAAGCACAAATTCACATTCTTTGGTATTCTTTACTTTCAGTGAGAATCCATCTGATATCAGCAATGATATCCCTGATGCTATGGCCTCTTCTAAATCCTGCTTGAACTTCTGGCAGTTCCCTATCTATGTACTGTTCTAGCCATTTTTTAATGATCTTCAGCAGTGTTTTGCTTGCATGTGATATTAATTATATTGTTTAATAATTTCTACACTCTGCGGATCACCTTTCTTTGGAAGGGGAACAAATATTTACTTCTTCCAATCTGTTGGCCAGATAGCCGTTCTCCAAATTTCCTGGCATAGACAGGAGAGTGCTTTCAAGAATGTATCTGTTACTTGAAATAAATCAATTGGCATCCCATCGATGTTGTATGAACAGAGCAACGGAACACTGTATGGTTTAAAATTAAGAAGGGAGTGTATCAGGATTGACACTCATGAAGATACCCGTTTAATCTGTATGCTGAGCTGACTGTGTGAAGAAAAATGTGACATCAAGATAGGAGGGAGACTCATTAATAACTTGCATTATGCAGATGACAAAACCTTGCTTGCTTAAAATGATGAGGATTTGAAGAACTTGTTGCAGAAGTTCAAGGAATGCAACATTAGGTATGGATTGCATCTCAATGTCAAGAAAACAAATATTCTTACTATTGGACAGATAGACAATATCATTATGAATGGAGAGGAGATTGGAACTGTCAACAACTTCATCTTACTTGGACCAACATTTAACACCCTTGGTACCAGCAGTCTGGAAATAAGGAGATGCATTGCACTGGAAAAATCTGTGGTTTAGGGACCTCTCCATATTATTGAGAAGTAACTTAAGTTACTTATGAAAGTACTTAGGACTCATATGTCACAGTTCCTGCTCTGTGCTAGCCTTCCTATGCAAAAATCATTCTTCTCACTGGCATTTTAGAGTTTTTGGTTAATACTTTATCAAGTGTTACTTCAGTTAACTGTAACAGATCCTCAGTGAAACACCACTACTTCTTTACTTATAACAATGTAGTTAGTTCTACCCTATGAAGTAGCCTTTCAGAGCTATTCCTTGGAAATGTGGGAGGTCAGCGAAAGAGGGGAAGACCCTCGTCTAGATGGTTTGGCACAGTGACAGCAGCAATGGAATGAAGAGTTCATAAGAACAGCATAGGATAGAAAAAGGTTCATATCTATTGTTCATAGAACGGCTATGAGTTGTACTGAACTCAACAGCACCTAACAATGACAACAACAGCAATACACTTATACTTGTTTTATGGTATGCGATATTGTCATAAAATTATTTTTGGACAGTGATAACTACTTTTTAAAATACTGAATTAACTTTAAAAAATTAATATAATATTATAAAATACTACTTTTTCCAAAATTGAATATTCACTCAGTAATTTACCTTTTAGAAAATTGAGAATAATGCATTTTAAACAGTGTTTAAATAAATCATAATTAATTATGTTTCCAAATACATCAACTAAGCTGGGCTTTACAATTAGAGAGCTAATTACATTGAAAATGCAATTTCACTATCCCCCGAGGCTTATTCAGTTATTTCTGTGCTCTAATTTAGACATGCAAGCCTTTATTTGCCGTCAGGCAACACCTGATAAAAATATTTAAGTACATGCAAGGACAATATATACCTATGGAGACATGAAAAAATAGTTTTATGTTAAAAAGATGATTATCTGTTTGAAATTTCAAATATTTTCTTTGATTTTTATGTCTCTCTATTTCAACCAAACAATATAACGCATGCCACAATTCTACACTAGATTTTTTAAAAGTGAGCTCAGGTTTTGACATACAGCTTCTACATAAAAGGTGTGGAGGAATAGCAGATGAGAGTCACTTTGGAGGTTGACATTTTTAAACTTTTAATTTAAATATTTAACGCTACCTAAGATTAATTCTTCAAGGGATATTCATGACTGATTTTTGTGGCAAGATGGCAAGATGGGGAGTTTCTTACCAGATGTGACTGACACAAGGGAAGTATCTGTTTCAGCGTGAGCTGTGATGGGGTTTTTGGTTTTTTTCACTTTCACTTTTGCTGTGTGACCACAGAAAATTCTGAGAAGTCATTTAACTTATTTGAATTCTAGTTTTTTTCAACCGTTATATAGAAACCACATCTACTATTTTTTTAATAAATTTTATTAATTTTAATGAACATTTACAGAGATTTTGGGTTTTCACTCATTCATTGTTGCACTGTTTTCTCTACCCTCCTCCCCGGTTCATTCTTCTTTTTTTCTCCCCTTGAAAGTCCGTTTTAATTGTCCAATTGCCACAGTGCTTATCAAAGCCAGTTCTGATTAATCTCCTTTGTCAGTGTGTCCTTTGCCATTCCCTATCTACTCTTTATGTCCTTCATTAAACAACAAAATAGCAGGAAACGATATGTGTGAGAATCTTTATAAGAAGAGAAATCTCAATTAAAATGTCTGTTTTAGGATTTCTTTGTTATCTTAAAGTGCCCTGATGACACAGCCGGAAATATAGAAGCAGTACTTTCAATGAATTAGAGATTGTTTCTTTTACAATATTTTCCAAAAATTAGGTTGTTATTTTTATTAGAAGCAATCAATTCTTCCTCACCTTTGTGTGAACTGATTTTGTGGAAATGGTTCTTGTTAGGTAATGTTGTGCAGCAACCATATGTACTACAGATCAAAACTTTTCATACTCTGGTGCCATCCTCACAATCTCTGCCATGCTTACATACATTGTTGCAATTACTATGTCAATCCATTTCATTGAAAGTCTTCCTCTCTTTTGCTACTATTCTTCTTTTCCTAATATTATGTCTTTTTACAAGGACTAGTCCTCTCAATAACATGCCCAAAGTATGAAAAATAAAGTCTTATCCTTCTTGAATCTAAGGATCACTGGCTCTACTTCTTCCAAGATAGATTTGCTTATTTTTTCTATGGTCCATTGGATAATCAGTACTCTTCACCAATACATCAACTTTAAAATCATCAATTATTTTCAGATTCTTTTACTCATTATCCAACTTTCACATGCAAGGACTAGGCAGAGTGCACCTTACATATTAAACTGACAAGGACACTTTTTACTTCAAAGAAGTCCTTGACATCAGATTTACTCAATTCAACATGCCCTTTGATTTCATGACTGTTGCTCCATGAGTATTAATTGTGGATCCAATTAAAAGGAAATCCTTGTCAACTTTATATTTTTCTCCATTTACCATGTTATTGCCAGTTGGTCTAGTTGGGAAAATTTTTTTGTTCAGAAAACATTACAAGAAAATGGGAGAACAGAATCACTGTACCAAAAACAATTGACTGATACAGAAGAATTTCAAGAAACAACATATGGTTAAGAGGCAATGGTGATGAAGGAGAAAGTTCAGGCTGTTCTGAAGGACTTGGAAAAAAAAAATAAAGCACCCAGAAGTGATGGAATACCATTGACATATTTCAACAAACAGATGTACCTTGGACGTACTCACCAGGTTGTGCCAAGAAAACTGGAGGAAAGTAAACTGTCCAACTGACTGGAAGAGATCCATATTTATTCCAATTCCAAAAGTGTGGGAATTATCATACAACATCACTCATATCACATACAAGCAAAATCCTGCTGAAGATTTTCCAGAAACTACTGGAACAGTGCATTGACAGAGAAGTACCAGAAATACAAGCTCAGCTTAAAAGAGGTCATGGTATTAGACACATTATTGCCAATGTCAGATGGATCTTGGCAGAAAGCAAAGAGTACCAGAGGAATGTCTATTTGTGTTTCAATGACTATGCAAAGGCATTTTAACTTTGAGGAAAATGGAAATTCCAGAACACTTAACTGTGCTTATACAAAACCTATATTTGACCAGGAAGCAGTCCTCAGAACAGAGCAAGGAAACACTGCACGGTTCAAAATCAGGAAAAGAATACATCAGGGATGTGTTCTGCCTCCATACTTTTTTGATCTATATGCAGAACAAATCATTTAGCAAGCTAGGTTTTATGAGGAAGAATGTGGCATCAGGATTGGAAAAAGACTCATCAACAACCTGTTAACAACCCTGTGTACAGCATCTCTGAAACCTTCCCTATCCTGAGTCAGTCTCATTAATTCTGATACACCAACTCCCATCGCCCCAGTTAAAGTATCAATCCATCTTATCTGAGTTGCCCTTCTTCTGCGCTATCCCGTCATCCTTCTGAGCATGATGTCCTTCTCCAAGGATCTAACTCTCCTGGCCACATGCCCAAAGTAATGAGACAGAGCTTAAAAATCCTAGCCTCCAAGAAGAGACTTGGTTTCACCCTCTTCAAGACAGACCTATTTGTTTTCTTGGCAGTCCATGGTATGTTCAAGACTCTTCTCCAAAACCACAACTCGAAGGTATCTCTTCTTCTCTGCCATCCTTAGTCATTGTCCAAATCTCTGAAGCATAACAAGTGATTAAGAAGCCCCTGGCCTGGATTTGGTGCACCTTTGTATCTAGATGGACATCATTGCTCTTCAGCACTCTGCAGAGTTCCATGACAGCACATTTTCCCAGTGCAATTCATCTTTTGATTTTCTGACTGCTTATGTTAAGAGTGTTGGTTGTGGATCTGAGCAAGCTGTAGTTATTAACAACCTCAATCCCTTATGGTGCTGCCAATTGGCCCAGTGATGAAAATATTTGTCTTCTTGATGTTGAGCTTCAGTCTACATTGAAACCTACAGTCCTTGACCTTTTGCAGAAATTCAGGTCTTCTTCTGTTTCAGCAAGCATGGCTGTATCATTTGCATATCATAGGTTGTTAATGAATCTTCCTTCAATTTTGATGCCATACTCCTCTTCATAAAGCCCTGATTCCTGAATGATCTATTCCGCATGCAGATTGAAAAGGTTCAGGGACAAGGTGCATCCCTGATGCACTTCTTTCCTGATTTTGAACCATGCAGTTTCCTTGCTCTGTTCTGAGGACTGCTTCTTGGTCCAGTTATAGGTTTTGTATAAGCACAATCGAGTGTTCTGAGATTCCCATTTTCCTCAAGGTTAGCCAAAATTTATTGTGATTCACACAGTCAAATGCCTTTGCATAGTCGGTGAAACACAGATAGACATTCTTCTGGTACTCTCTGTTCTCTGTCTGCCAAGATCCATCTGACATTGGTGATAATGTTCCTAGTGCCACAACCTCTTCTAAACTCAGCTTGTACTTCTGGTAGTTCTTCCTCAATGAACTGTTTAAGTCTTTTCTGGATAATCTTCAGAAGGATTTTCTAGTGAGTGGTATTAGTGATACTATTCAATAATTCACACATTCTGTCGGCTCACCATTTTTTGGAATGGGAATAAATATGGATCACTTCCAGCTATTTGGCAAACTAGTTATCCTCCTGATTTCTTGGCACAAGTTTGTGAGCACATGCAGAGCAGCATCTGTTTGTTGAAATAAATCAATTGATATTCCATCAATTCTTGGTGCTTTATTTTTTGCCAAGTCCTTCAGAACAGCCTGAACTTCCTTCTTCATCACCATTGACTCTTACTCATAGTTATTTCTTGAAATTATTTTGTGTCAGCCAATTCTTTTTGGTACAATAAGTCTGTATACTTTTTCTATCTGATTTTAATGCTTCTTGAATAATTCAATAGTCTGCCAATAGCATCCTTAAGCATTGCAACTTGTGTCTTTAATTTATTCTTTAGTTCTTTCAGCTTAAGAAATGCTGAGAGAGTTTGGCCCTTTTGTTTTTCTGACTCTAGCTCCTTGAACATTTCATTATAATATTTTGCCTTGTCTTTCTGAGCAGTCCTATATACTAAGCAAATTATCCAAGAAGCTGGACTATATAAAGAAGAATGTGGCCTTAGGATTGGAGAGAGACTCATAAATAAGACTGTGTCTTAAGATGACATAACTTTGCTGCTGGAAGTGAGGAAGACCTGAAGCACTTGTTGCAGAAGATAAAAGAATGCAGCCTTTAGAATTGATTGTGTCTTAATATCAAGAAAACAAGGATTCTTACCACTGGACCAATATTCAGTGTAATGATGGGTGGAGAGGAGATGGAAACTGTCGAAAGCTTCATCTTGCTTGGATCATACCTTTGGTATAAGCAGGTAGGAAATAAGGAAATATATTGCACTGGAAAATTCTGGAGTTAGGGACCTTTCCAAATTATTGAGGAGTAGTGATAATAGTTTGAAGACTAAGGTGTGTCTGATTCAGGTCATCGTCTTTCAGATTACTAGCTATGCATCCAAGATCTGGACAATGAATAATTGATGATTGAAAAAGATTTGACGTCTTTGAGCTGCGGTATTGGAGAAGAGCCCTGAACATTCCATGAATGGCCAAGAGAATAAATAGATATGACTTGAAGAGGGTGCAGCCGAGTGTTATTTGGAGGCAAGAATTTTGAGGCTTGTGTCACCCAATTTAGACATGTTTCTAAGAGGTGCTATACCTTGGAGAGGGACATGATGTAGGGAAGAATGGAGGATTGGTGAAGGAGAGGAAGACCCTCACTAGGTGGATTGACATGGTGATCACTGCAATGAATACTTGTGTGTTAGAAGTGTGAGGATTAGGACTGGCCTTGACAAGCACTGTGGCAATGAGACAATTAAAACAAACTTTCAAGGAATATTCAACCTGAATCCTTCTG
>NW_006399808.1:11526400-11540970 GCF_000299155.1 Elephantulus edwardii | reverse complement strand
TAACTTAGCGAAGACAAAAATAAAAATTAAAAAAAATAAATTGAAAATAAAAGAATTGGAATTGGAATTTCTATCCCTACAGCTGAAATTACTTTATATGTAAAAGGTGAAAAAGAGAATAATTTATAATGGGCTTTGAGTTCACATTAAATATATCATTTGGAAAATTAGGCTTCTAAGAAATAGACTTGTTAGCTTAAATTTTTTATTATTAAAATTTAGGAAATATAGGAGTATAGTGAGTGGAAATTTTTAAGCATGCAACCATTAATTATGAGTTTTCAATAGGATGTCTAATTATATTTAGTTTGACACAGAAGGAAGTCAAATACATTACCTAGAACAGCAAACCAAGACACTACATAATATGATCACATAAGAAAGTCAACAAAATGCTGAAGAAATTGAAACTAATATTTAAAATCACATTGGCAAAAGAAAGTTGTCATTTTTAATGGATTTTTTTTAAAACAACCGACTTTAACGCATTTTGTTGCCTCACAAGAAAAACGTTAACAAAGTTTATCTGTACCATTTCAAGAATTTTCATTCAAGTATAGTACAATTAGCTGTACTTGAATGAAACCCTTAAATAACTCTTTATTTTTCTGAAATGGAAAAAAAATAACACATTAAAATAAGTCAATATCAAAGTTTGTTTTTTTTTAATCACAAAAGTCTTACAAGGTGTATTTTGACAAAGTATCTCTCTGCATCCTTGTTTTCTGGTAAATAGATATATTCTAAATATTAAGCATAAAATAACCAAACACAAACCACTGCTATGAAATCAGGTCTGACTCTGCAACCCTTCATTGAGTTGTTGAGACTATAAATCTTAAAAAGAGCAACAGTTCATCTCATTATTTTCTCATTAAGAGGCTTCTAGGTTTGAGCTACTAACTCTTTGATTAGCAGCTCAACATGTAACACATTACACCTCTAGAGCTGCTGCAAATTGAAACTAAACTATGTCAAAACCTTTTTGAAATAAAAGTTCTGTAACATTCAATTGCAGTTTTTTTGTGTAGGGAGAGGGTGTCATTCTAGGAAGAGACAGATGATTAAATCAACCTGGAATACACAGAGAATTGTATAGGGTACAGAGAGTGATGGCTATGATGAGGTTATAGAAGACCAAACCTGGAAAGATATGTGGGAGTAAAGAAATAGAAAGTCTGTTACAACCATTCTGGAAGGTAGTTTGTCATTTCCTCAAAAATTTTAACTTAGAAATCCCAGATGACTTAGCTATTGCACTGCTAGGAATAAATATCAGGGCAATTAGAACTGATACACAAATGGATATATGTACATCTATGTTTATAATAGTGTTATTCACAATAGCAAGGTTATGTCAAAATTCCAAATGCTCATCAATAAACTTTATGGTTTGGGAAATTGTGATATATTTATGTAATAGAATATTATGCAACACTATGAAACAAGGGGTGAAATAAGGCTGCTCCTTGTAGGCAAGGATTCTGAAGCTTCATCTGACATACTTTGGACATGTTGCAAGGAGGGACCAGTCCTTGGAGAGGGACTTCATGCTCGGGAGGGTGGGAGGACAGTGCAGGAGAGTAAGACCCTCGATGAGATGAATTGATTTAGTGAATGGGATAATGTGGGTAGTTGTGTCAGAGATAGTGATATTGCCACAGAATAGAGCAGAGTTCAGGCTGTTGTACATAGGGTTGCTTTGAGTGGCAGGCAACTTGAGGGCACATAACAACAACAGCAAAATACTATATGTTGTTGTTGTTATGTGCCATTGAGCCACTTAACACTCATAGCGACCTTATGTACAACAGCCCTAAGCCCCACTCTATCCTGTGCCAATCACACTGCCTCTGACACACCCATCCCGATTACCCCAGTTACTGAATCAATCCACCTCATAGAGGGTCTTCCCCTCCTGCGCCATCCCTCCACCCTCCCAAACATGATATCCCTCTCCAAGGACCTGTCCCTCCTTACAACATGCCCCAGAATCCTTGCCTCCAAGGAGTAGCCTGGTTTAACCCTCTCCAGGATGAATCTGTTTGTTTTCTTGGCAGTCCCTGGTACATTCAATACTCTTCTCCAGCACCACAGCTCAAAGGCATCAATTCTCCTTCTATCCTCCCTAGTCATTGTCCAACTCTCTGATGCATAACAAGTGATTGCAAAGACCATGGCCTGTATCTGACACACCTTAGACTCCAGAGAGACACCGTTACTCTTGAGTACTTTAGAGAGGTCCCTAATGCAGACTTTCCCATCGCAATACGCTTTTTGACTTCCTGGCTGCTGGTGCCAAGAGTGTTGACCGTGGAGCTGAGCAAACTGAAGCTGTGAACAATCTCAGTCTCTTCGCCATCCATCCTGATGTTGCCAATTGGTCCAGTGGTGAGAATCTTTGTCTTCTTGACTTTGAGCCTCAATCCATACTGAAGGCTGCAGTCCTTGACCCTCTGCAGCAAGTGCATGAGGTCCTCCTCAGTTTCAGCAGGCAGGGTTGAGTCATCTGCATAACGCAGATTGTGAATAGATCTTCCACCAATCCTCACACCACACTTCTCCTCATAGAGCCCAGCCTCTTGGATAATCTGCTCTGCATACAGGTTAAAAAGGCATGGAGACAGGACACATCCCTGGCGTATACCCTTCCCAGTTTTGAACCATGCAGTGTTACCCTGCTCTGTTCTGACTACTGCCTCTTGGTCCAAGTATAATTTTCACATTAGCACGATTAAATGTTCTGGGATTTCCATTCTCCTCAGAGTCAGCCACAGTTTGTTATGATCCACACAGTCAAACACCTTTGCATAATCAATGAAATACAGATATACATTCTTCTGGCATCTCCTGCTTTCAGCTAAGATTCATCTAACATCAGCTACAATATCCCTAGTACCACAACCCCTTCTAAGCCCAGCCTGGACTTCTGGCAGTTCTCTGCTGATGTGCTGTTCTAGTCATTTTTGGATAACCTTCAGTAGAATCTTGCTTGCATGTAAAATCAATGAGATTGTTCTATAGTTTCCACATTCTGTTGGGTCACCCTTTTTTGGAATGGGAACAAACATAGATCTCTTCCAGTCAGTTGGCCAACTGGTTGTTCTCCAGCCGAAAATCTAAGCAGCGTTATGGTAAGTAGACGAACTCAGTCCCTCTCATAAAGAAAATACTATATAAGTTCATTATTGCAAAAATAGTAGAATAACTCTCAAAATGTATTTACATATCCAAAAGGGAAAAGAGGAAGAGTGAAGGGGGCAGAAAAAGGGGAAGAGTGGAAATAATTAAAAAAGTGGAGTTTAACATTAGTGTGGACTCTTGGTATAGCAAGTTATTTTCCCTCTAAAGGGAACGCTTTAAGCCTGCAACTAATCTATGAGAAAAAAAAAACATAAAATAAAGAATCATCAACATACTCAGATATAATAGAAATATCCTAACACATAATGTCAAGGAAGCTGTTGGTAGCTTCAAATAGAAGAAATATATTAACACAGTGTCATATAAACTGCTACAGAAGAAGGTACAGAAAATAGAAGAATGAAATCCATTGATAAATCAAATACCCCACAGAACAGGAAAACAGAAGAAAATACACTGTTGTGGAGCTATGTGAGCAGCTACTGAAGAAGGTACAAGTGATGGAAGAAAGAATGTAAACCATGAATAAAGCAAACAATTCAGAGATAGATTATGAGAAGAAATATATTGATGTGGAGGAATAAGAACAACTACAGAAGAAATTGAAAAGGTGAAAGAAATAATTTAAGCTATAGATCAATAAGTACAAGAACTTAAGAAAAAATCACAAGACAGAGGGCTTACAACCAGCACAGTACTGGAAATAACAGAAATAGTGAAAAGTAAATATACAAATCCAAGAGTCAACATCATCTTCAATGAAGAAAGATTAAAGATATTCCCTTTGTGAACAGGAACCAGACAAGGAGCCTAAAAAATTTTATAAAGAAAACTAGAAAACACTACTGTGAAGAAAAAGAAATTGTGTCTGTTCTTATATGTTGTACAGTCACCTGTAACTCCTAGAGATCCTATGCACAATTGCTCAGAACCTTGTCCTATCCTGAGCCCGGCTCAGTGTCTCTGACACACCTCCCCACATTACCCAAATTACTATGTCAATCTATTTCATCTGAGATCTTCCTCTATTGAACTGTCGCTTCACTTTTCCAAGCATAATGTCCTTCTCTAAAGACTGGTTCCTCCTACCATATGCCCAAAACAGGTCAGTCAGAGCTTCAAAATCCTGGCCCCCAAAGAGCAACTTGGTTTAACTCTCCCCAGAACAAACTTGTTTGTTCTCTTGGTAGTCCAGAGAGACAAACAACACAAAATTTAGATGGCATAGGTTACGTTATTAATAGGTTGGCAAATACAGCCTGAAATGCACAGTAAGGAGAGGATAGCAATGGGACCTTCTAAAGATTACGTCCCTGTGTGCATCAAAAACTTTTTCTAATAGGGTGAAATGAAAACCTAACTAGGAAATAACATTTGGACATGCCATTTTAGATAAGGGTTTCATTACCAAAGTTTGCAGAATACTATAGGATGTCCACAAGAACAAGACTGATAAACCAATTACAAAATGGGCAAACACCTTGAAACGACTTTCTACAAAAGAAGACATTCAGATGAGCAACAGACACGTGAAGGAATGTAAAGCAAACCACAATGCTATATAATCTTACTTCAGTAGTAGTGGCAAAGTTTTACAGGACAGCAAGCAAGAAATGCTGGAGAAGATGTGGAGAGATTGGAACTTTCATACACTATTCATGAGATTGTAAAATGGTACAACCACTCGGAAGGTAGTTTTGTGTTTTCTCAAAAAGCTGAAGATAGAAATTCCATATGACCCAGCTATTCCACAGCTAGAAATATACCTGAAGAAAAATAGAACTTAGATAGAAACAGATGTATGGAATCACAAGAACATGGACGCATCCCAAATATCTATCAGCAAAAGAATTGATTGAGAAATTGTGTGCATTCATAGAATGGAATACTATGCAGCACTCGGGAGCAATGATTTGGGAAAATAGTATATAACATGGATGAAGCTGGAAAGCATTATGTTGTGTGAACTAACTAGTCTCATAAAAAACAAATAATGCATACAGCCATTATTGTAAAAGCAGAAGGATAACCAGTAAGATGTGTATGAAGGGGTGGAGTCATAGAAGCTGGGAGTGGGGTGGAGGGGAAATCATGAGGTCACAGGGTTTGGTTGGTAGAGAGAAGGATGAAGAGTTAGAAAAGATCCTGTGGGGACCTCAAAAGACAGAATGATTGTTGTTATTGTTGTTGTTAGGTACCGTCAAGTCCATTATGACTCTTAGTAACCCTATGAACCTTGAAAAGATCTAAATCTTGTTCTATCCTGTGCCATCCTCACACTTTCTGACACACAAAAGTCCATTGCATCACTTAACATTTCAAGCCACCTGGTTGAGGGTCTTCCTCTCCTTTGCCAATGCTCCACCCTTCTCAGCATCATGTCCTTCTTCAAGGAATAGCCCTTCCTAGCAACATGTCCAACGTATGTGAGGCAAAGCCTCATTATTCTTGCCTCCAAAGAACACTTCCATTGCACCCTCTCCAAGATGTATTTGTTCTTTTGGCAGTCTATGGGATGTTCAGTATTCTTCTCCAACATCACATCTCAAAAAGATTGATTCTTCTTCTGTCACCTTATTCATTGTCCAACTATCAGATGCATTGCAAGTCATTGGAAAGTTCATGGCCTGAATCAGTGTCCTCAAACTGATATCATTACTCCTCAATAATTTGGAGAGGTTCCTAACTGCAGATTTTCCCAGTGCAATGGATCTCCTTATTTTCTGACTTCTGGTACTGATGGCGTTAATTGTGGATCCAAGCAAAATGAAGCTGTTGACAGTTTCAATCTCCACTCCATTCATCATGATGATAGTGGGAATGATAATATTACTAAATGGTGATTGATCTCATAAAGCACGATATGTGGGAATGATCATAGAAAAACAATGTGAATGAAGGAATATGTGATAAACAATATATATAAATTCTGTAGGCAAACCATATAAAATACAAATAAATTAAAATCCTCCATTTGGCAGCATATACACTAAAATGATAATGATGCAGAGAAGATTAGCATGGCCCCTGTGCAAGGATGACATGTAAATTCGTGGAACATTCCATATTTTTGAAAAAAAAAGAATATGAGTAATTATATGAAACACTATGTACATGAATGAGACGATGAAAAGAATTTATTGTATAAAACAATTAAAATATAATTTTAAAAAATAAATGCTCCCTTTTGGATTCACATGTGATAGAAAGAGTGTAGTTGACTACTTCATAAAAGTTATCCCTGCGTATTGTGCTCATCAATACCACCAGTGTGATTCCAAACTTTAGAAGAGGAGGGCCATGGTTAGGTAAGATTCCTGCAATGCTGAGAAATGGATCCCGAAGAAATACATCAACGTGGAGGGACAGGAACAACTACTTAAGAAATTGCAAAAGATGGAAGAAAGAACTGATACTATTGATAAAATGGCAGAAGAAATGGGAAATATCAACACAACAGAGAAGGTATAGCAAAACACAGTACTAGAATTAGCAGAAATGAATGAAAATTTACTCCAGAATAGCAGGACCAAAATGGCAGAAGTTTTCAACGTGTTTGAGGGACAAAAAATGCAGAACAAAAAAGATGGAACAGTCAGTGAGTTGGAAGACAAGAACCTCAATGAGAAGATCCTAGAAAAGAAAACAGAGTGGGGACAGAAGAAAGCATTAGAATAACTGGAATCTCAAAACATGAGTAGGGCACAGAAAACACTGAGAAAATTGTGGAAGAAGTACCAAAAGAGAACTTTCTAGACATTATAAAGAACACACAAATCCACATTTAAGAAGATCAGTTAATTCCAGACTCGACTGCAAAAGAAAAACATCAAGATCTAGCATAGTCAAAATAAAAAATAAGGATAGAATACTAAAAGCAGTAGAAGAAAAAAGTCACCTACAAAGAAGAACCAATTAGACTAGATTATGATTTCACTGCAGAAACTACGAGCACAAGAAGACAATGGGATAGCATGTACAGAAGTTAGAAAAAAATTGTCAGCCAAGGATACTGTACACAGCAAAGCTATCCATAAAATATGAAGGAGAAATTAGGTCATTTGCAGAAAAAAAAGGAACAAAAGCAATTTGTGAAAACAAGACCTACTCTACAAGAAACTCCAAGGGAAATCTTTTGACTCAGAGATAACATTGGAAAGTGAATGGACCATAGTAACCAGAAATAACAGAAAAAGAAACACAGCAAAATGGCAGTGATAGAACCTGGCATGTCAATAGCCACACTTAATGTGAATGAATTAAATGCATCAATTAAGAGAAAAAGAGTAGCAGAATGGATTAAAAAAATTAGCCCATCTTTAGCACTAGATTACATATCAAAACAAAAAGTTTAGTGTGAAGGTCAAGTAGGGAGTATTGGAAATAGGAAAATGTTTTCTAGAAATGGATTCAACTCACCTTATTGCTGTGAAATCTGAACTGACTCATTGCTGACTCTCCAGTCGATTTTCAGAAGCTAGTAAATAGCATGGGAGGAGTTTCCCCATCTTTTTATAACAGAGCTGCTGGTGGGTGCTATTTTTGTTCTAGCAACACAACTTCCTGTGGACTACATCGGCAGTGATCTCTTGACTTGGATTAGATAGTTGGAATTTTAGTCTTCTATTTGCCCAGTAGTTGAAACCAGAATGGTGCAGGTCTGAGGGACAAAGCTGTATGCTTCATTGTGAAGGACTCCAAGGTTCTTTACACTTGGAAGAGTGGATAATTACCTTACCTCCTGGGGCTGCCATAGTCTGATTATCAGGTTTCCCGTATGACTTTGCAGAAGCTATAGACTATGAAAAGTGGCCTTGCTTCTCCCTGTCCTCCTCTATTTTCCCTCCTAGAATAACTTTCATCCCTAATAAGTCCACCCTACGACCACGGGCTGGCTTCATCATCCTGGGCTTCCCACACACAGTTGATCACTGACATAGCCCCTTCCTTTAACTTCAATTTCTTTGTCATCAGCACTGGAAAGACAACTGTCTCTTGGGAGAAACAAGCTAAGTTTTCCTTTTTATGTTTACCTATAGTTCATTTGTGACTTCAGAATCCTTGAAGCTGAGAAGAGAAACAAACATGATTATACCTAAGTTCAAGGTGGAACTGATCTTTAGAAACTCTTTCTGTTGGAAGTTGAGAACCTGTGATGTTAAAAATTAAAGGTAGATGACACCTGAATTGCATGCTTTCCAGCACACCTGTGACTCTTGTAACCCTTGATCAAAGGTGTGTTTGTGTATGTGAGAAGGATCAGTACAGTAAATAACATTATAAAGTGTTAACTTCACTTCTATTCTTTTCCTTTCGAGGTTACTGGAGAAGAATACCTGTACAGGGTTAGACCTCTGGTATCAAGAACACTAAGACCTTCCAAATCAGTGACTGTTCAAACCCAACTCAGATTGACCTGGGCAATATTTTGTTGGCCGAGCCGAAAAGATGGGCTTCCCAAGAGCTTTTCATTGGTTCAGGTCTTTGTTCTTTAGACTCTTAAGTACTGGCCGTTCTGACTTTGTGATTATGTTATGTACTGTGTAGTCAATGCACCAATATGTTCACCTACGATCATGGTAATATAGAAGGTCTGGTTTTTCTGACTGTTCAGAAAAAAGTAACTTAAATTACAAACATAAGAGTAAACTGAAAAAAAAATTAAGCCCATAAATATACTGCCTACAAAATATACATCTAAGAAACGAAGGAAAAGATAGACTAAAGATCAAAGGCTGGAAAAAAAAATAAACCATGTAAATGGCATCCACAAAAAAGCTTGAGCGGCAAGAGCTAATATGATTCTCAATAAAGAAAGACTAAAGGCATTTCTCTTGCCAACAGGAGCCAGACAAGGATGCCCACTTTCACCACTCCTCTTCAATACTGTATTGGAAATACTTTCTGGGGCAAAAGAGAAGGAAATAAGAGGCATACAAATTGGCAAAGAGGTGGTAAAATTGTTGCTATATGCAGGTGATATGATACTGTACACAGAAAACTCCAAGGACTGAAAAGAAAAAACACCCCCCAAAACAATCAACCAAACCCTCAAAAATCCAAAAACTTGTTAGACCTAGTGGACCAATTTAGATTGGTAGGATACAAAATCAATAAACAAAAATCAGTGGGATTCCTCTATAGTAACAAAAGAGACACAAAGAAGGACAAAGCAACACTATTTACAATAGCCAGTATAGAATACAACAGAGTCTCTACAAGAAAATGCCTGAAAACCCAATTTCAAAACAGGTAAAAGTCATGGAAAGACTTTCACAAAAAAAGATATTCAGATGGGCAACAGACCCATGAAGAAATGCTCAAAATCACTAGCAAAAGAGAGATGCAAATCAAAACCACAATGACATACCATCTTACTTTGTTAGCTGAGACTAAGTTGAATAGCAAAAAATGTATGAATGTTGAGAGACTGGAACTCTCATATGCTGTTGGTGCAGTTTTTAAATGGCACAACCATTCTGGAAGGCAGTTTGAAATTACTTCAAAAAGTTGAACATAAAAATAGCATATGACCCAGCTATTCCATTGCTAGGAATATACCAAGAGAGAAATAGAACTGAGCCACAAATGGAGATTTAGACACCAATGTTAATAGCGGTATTATTCACAATAGCAAGAAACTGGAATCAGCCCAAATGTGCATCAACAAATGGATTGAGAAATTGTGGTACATTCACACAATGGAATACTATGCAGCACTCAGGAGCAATGATTTTTAGAAAATTATAACATGGGGGAGGCTAGAGAGCATTAGGTGAGTGGACTAACTCAAGGACAAATATTGCTTACAATCATTATTGTTAAAATAGAAGGATTACTAGTATTATGCATGTAGAAGTTGAAAGGGGAAAGGGAAAGGAGAATGGGGCCTGAGGCAGGTGCTGCAAATCCACCAGCTTGCTCTGTGGAAGAAGGATGAGTAATCTCCTCTCATGCAATTTACTGCTTTTAAGAACCCGTTGGAATGTCAACTATGAATCAGTTCTAACTTGAAGGCACACATCAACAGCAACACATTTAGTATTTATTATTTTTAATAAAATAATTTAATAATTTGTTATTTTCAATTAGGTTTATTTATAATTATTGATCAAATGGACAAATCACCAGGTAATTAGATATATAGACCCTCACTCTATGGATTAGGATCATGCTGAAGTTAAAAATTTAAGAATCTTCATCTTATACCAGACAAATCAAACCCACTGCCATTAAGTTAATTTTAACTCATGGTGACACTCCTTTGAGTTTTAAAGGCTGTTAATTTGTTGGACTGGTAACCAAAAGGCAAGATGGGAAATATCTTACAATGAGGATGCACAGTTTCAGAAACCCGATGGTGGGCTGCTATGAGTCAGAATGGACTTGATGGTAGTCGATTTGGTTGTTGGTTTTATACATTAATGAGAGGAAACTGCCTTCTAGTTCTCTCTTGATAGGTGGGTAGATTTAAACTGCTGATTTTTTTAGTTAACAGGCCAACATTTAATTTGGTTTTTAAGATTGCCATTACAAAAATGAGATCAGAAAGGAATTGTTAGATGAAATCATCAAGTGGGAGAATTTGGACAAGAAGGAAATGAGTCATAAGATTTTCTAACCAGAGAGCTAATAGGTAAGAAGAAAGCAAAACCAAAATTCACATAAATATAGATGCTATTATGAAAACCAGTGAAGAATTATAAAGTGTAAAGCCAGATACTGGTGGTAAATTAAGAAGTGAGCATAGAATGGGTCACTGAATTTAATAACTGTAGGCCATTCATGAACCTGAAAGACTATCTCCTGTAGGACGCATATGTAGTCAATCTGATTCCTATATACTGCATCAGGTTAAGTTCATGTGTATAGATGTTGCCTGTGTTTCTTTACAAAGGTGTTTGCTATGAATAAGTCAATGAATGTACAAAATTTAGTTCTTGAATTTCCAGCCTCATTTTTCTTCTCAAGTATATAATAGCCAACTACCAATCCTTCTATTTTATTTCCTACTTTTTAATTCCAGTCCACAATTATTATTAATGCATCTCAGTTGCATGTTCAGTCCATTTTAGACTGCAAAAGTTGGTAGAAACCTCCCATTTCCTCTTCTTTGGATCTAGCTCTTGATGTGTATATTTGAGTAACAGTTGTATTAACAGGGTTTTTTTTGTATGCGTATGGATAGAATTCTGTCACTCACAGCACTGCTCTTCAGAATAGATCCTGAAATGGTTATTTTTACTATGTATGCAACACTATTCTGCCTCAATTTTTCATTTGCAGTGTTATAGATTGTCTGATTTAAAATGGGTAATGCCAGAGAATATTTAAAATTCAAATAGAGAACAAATTTCAAACATTGATCAAGAACATATTGGAAAAAATAGAATAAAAACCATACTGTTTTAGATTTAAAACATAAACAGATCAATATGGTATCAGCATGTTAGACATGAACTTAGAATAGAATAAGATAGAGGTTTCAGAATCAGAGCTATAGACTGAAATAAGATAGCAGTTCAATCAGTTAGGAAATAATTTATTTTCTATTTTGTGTGAGCAAAAGTTAATAGCAATTTGAAAGAAGATAGTATTAGCTCTCATGTAGGGAGTTATGACTACAGCCCAAAGGTAGCACCTATCTAGATGTTTGAATGTACCAGCTGCCTAATGGGAGAAATATTGGCAATCTCGTCTCATATTATTTACAGCCTTTAAAAATTCACTGAAAGAGCAGTTATGAGTTGTTTCCCACTCTACAGCAATGAAAGAAAAGGGTTATCTTGTAAAACACAAAAATAAGTGTTAGAGGAATCCAGATAGTAAGTTTAAAATTACTAAAATAAATATTCTATAAGAAAATTTAAGAAAGAACATGGGTCTTATAGAGATAAAGTTGAATTTCTTAAGCAAAACGGGACCTCTAGGCTGTAAAAAAGACTCTGAACAACCCTGTTATTCACAGGGTCACTATGAGTCATAGTTGACTCTAAGGTATCTAACAAGCATCATCACAACAGCATAACAAGTAGGCACATGGGATTACATGAAAGGAACCTGGGATACTGACGAAAATATTACTGAATTTATGGATTATGAGATCCAAGTGGGATGAGGAGAAAAATTAAGAAATGATAGTCAGGTTAAAGCAAAAGGAAAGCCTTTGCAAGGCTGGCTTCTGCCCTAGAAAGCATAATTCAAAAGGAGGCTATTGGTGGATCTCCAATGAGTTCATTCATCCTAGAGAACTTCACATGGGTTTAGCCTTGCAGTAATCCCATTTAGCGACTAGGTGTTTTCCCAGGTCAAGTGCTAGCAAGTGCAAGCTTGCTTTCACTTCAGACCACACAAAATAGATGAGTGGTGTTAAATATTTTTTTACCCAAAAAGGAGAAAATGAAATTGAAGCCTCCTAACCCAATGAAGTCCTTGAAATGTTTTTAAAGAAGGCTTTGCAGCCATGTTTTTCTAACAATTAGGTTTGCAATTAGGAAAACATTTCTATCACCAGCTTGTCATGGAAAGATTTGATATAATCTGTATTGTCACTTAATGAAAAATTTTCCTTTCTTTCACAGCATCTGCCTTTGTTCAACTCTTTTCCATGGCTTGAGTACACTATGTTTGCCAAGCTATTTGCCAAACCCATGTCTATTTATTTTTGAAGAGCTTGTTTATTTTCCAAGTAATTTATTCCTTACTGGCCAGTTTATTTCCCCCTCTTCTCTTCCTTTTCCTGCCTTTCTCTATCCCTTCTTTTCCCTCCTTCATTCATTTCTTATTTTTTATTTGTTTGTTTTTGTTTAAACATTGAATTTTATATTTGAGCATATGAGTAGGCTGAATAAGGAATTCCGATGGCAAAGGGGTGAGAAGTTGGACTGCCAACCTGAAAGGCACGCAGTTTGAATTCTCTAACTACTCCATGGCAGAAAAATGGCCAATCTCTTCCCATGTAAATTATAGCCTCTGAAAACCCTCTGGAGGATCAGCTATGAGTGGCTTTTGATTTGATAGTACATAACAAAAACAACAATAGGCCAAATGGCTCCAGAAGAGAGAAAGCTAATTCACTGTTTGTAAAGCTTTGCATCTTTAAGATGGAGTCCTTCATTTGAGCCTTGCTTCTGATCTTTAGTTTCCAAATTACTTGACACTTCTCTTCTGTCCCAATTCCACCCTCTATTTAGATCTCACTCTTGAAATTACAACTCAAAATATTTACTGGAGTCCAGAATTGACTAGAGACTAAAATGGTTCCTGAGTCATGTGTCAATTAGGGCACATCTACTTCCTGTTTTCTTGGGCTATTCCTAACAATGATGGACTAACTCTAAAGATGGTTTATTTTTTGCAAATACGTTATGATATTGATTCTTAATAAACTTGTGGTTATATAAACATCCAAGTTTCTGTTGTCAACATAACTCACCTCACTTTGAACTACAGATAATTTTTTAAAATAGCAATTTATAAAATTATTGAGTCAAGAATATTCAAAAGAAATCTAAATTTATCTAAGTTTTTGTCTCATATTTATTAGAACTAGAAACATAAGCAAACCAAGAGTAATTTGGTGTAGTATTTTAAGTCTTGCGCTACTAAAAAGGTTGTTGTTATGTGCTTGAAAGCACTAGTCACTCCACAGGAGAAAGAAGAGGCATTCTCTACCCACCAAGATTTACGGCTTCAGGAACACAATGGAGGTTTGTTGGCAATGATTATAGGACTAAAATGAAGCTTCCTAACACAGAACTCTCTTTGTCTGTGGAACAAGTTTTGAGATTTGATTCTGTTTTCTCTGACTTCAGCTAATTACTACTGTCTATAAGAGACATTCAGGAATAATAATGAAAATTATAATCTTTGGATGGTCACTCTCTTTCTCAACCTTGTCATTTAACCTTTATGATCTGAGTAATTCATTGAACTTAGCTAAATCTTAGTTCTTTGTTTGTAATACAAAATAATGTCTCTTTAAAAAATTATTTTATTAATTTTAATGAACATTTACAGACCTTTTGGATTTCC
Source organism: Elephantulus edwardii (assembly GCF_000299155.1). Lineage (NCBI taxonomy): Eukaryota > Metazoa > Chordata > Mammalia > Macroscelidea > Macroscelididae > Elephantulus > Elephantulus edwardii. The sequence goes on along the minus strand of NW_006399808.1, from coordinate 11,526,792 downwards.
ATTCATTAATTGCTGCATTTTTCTCCCTGCCCACCCCTCACCCTCAGTTCGCTCTTCTCTTTAAAAAGCAGAAGTAAAATTGCTTCATTGGTATACAACCACCCTACCCCACACCCCCAGCCCCCACCCCAGTACACTCCACTATGCAACCTTCATTCTGCACTCTTGTCATAACCATAATACCCAATCATATGTAATGTCTCTTGGAAGATTTTTGTACAAGTAATGTTAAAGTATAGGTTGTTGTTGTTGTTACGTGCCGTCGAGTTGCTTGAGATTCATAGCGACCCTATGTACAACATCCCTAAACTCTGCTCTGTCCTGTGTGAATCGCACAGTCTCCGACACACCCATCCCCATTACCCCAGTCACTGAAATAATCCACCTCATAG
>NW_006399808.1:11507659-11524960 GCF_000299155.1 Elephantulus edwardii | reverse complement strand
AAATGAAACACAGATAGACATTCCTCTGGTATTCCCTGCTTTCAGCTAAGATCCATCTAACATCAGCTACAATATCCCTAGTACCATGACCCCTTCTGAACCCAGCCTGAATTTCTGGCGGTTCTCTGCTGATGTGCTGTTCCAGTAGTTTTTGGATAATCTTCAGTAAAATCTTGTTTGCATGTGAAGTTAGTGAGATTGTTCTATGGTTTCCACACTCTGTTGGGTCACCCTTCTTAGGGATGGAAACAAATATAGATCTCTTCCTGTCAGTTTGTAAAGTGGTTGTTCTCCAGATTTCTTGGCACAACTTGGTGAGCACACCCCGGGCAGCATCTGTTAGCTGAAATATGTCAATTGGTATACCATCTGTTCCTGGAGCCTTATTTTTTTCCATTTCCTTCAAAGCAGCCTGAACTTCTTCTTTCATCACCATAGGCTCTTGCTCATATGTTGTTTCATGAAATTCTTCTGTGTCTGCCAATTCCTTTCGATACAGTGACTCAGTATATTCTTTCCATCTACCAGTTACTTGACAGGAGAAAGATGGGCAATCTCCACTGTGTGATTTGTTGTTGTAACGTGCCGTCAAGTTGAGTATGACTCATAGTGACCCTATGAACAAAAGATCTGAACCTAGGCCAGTCCTGCACCATCCTCATACTTCCTGGCATACAAGAGCCCATTACAGCTGGCACTGTGTCAATCCACCTGGTTGAGGATCGTTCTCTCCTTCACCCACCCTCCACTCTTCCCAATATCAGGTCCTCCTCCAAGGAATAGCACCTCCTAGCAACATGTCCAAAGTATGTGAAGGGAAGCCTCATCATTCTTGCCTCTAAAGAGCACTTTGGCTGCACCCTCTCCAAGACATATCTGTTTGTTCTCTTCACTTTGCATGGGATGAATGTTCAGTGTTCTCCAACATAACAGCTCAAAAGTATTAATTCTTTTTCTGTCATCCTTATTCATTGTCCAGATCTTGGATGCATAGCTGGTAACTGTAAAGACATACCTTTGTCCTCAAACTGATATCACTATTCTTTAATAATTTGGAAAGGTCCCTAACTGCAGACTTTTCCAGTGCAATGTGTTTCCTTATTTCCTGATGGCTTGTACCAAGGGTGGATACAATTGTGGATACAAGCAAGATGAAGCTGTTGACAGTTTCAATCTCTTCTCCATCCATCATGACACAGTCTATTGGTCCAGTGCTAAGAATCTTTGTTTTCTTGATATTGAGACACAATCCATATAGAAGACTGCATTCCTTGATCTTCTGCAACAAGTACTTCAAGTCCTCCTTACTTCCAGCAAGCAAGGTTGTGTCATCTGCATAATGCAGGTTATTGATGAGTCTCTCTCCACTCCTGATGCCACATTCCTCTTCACAGAGTCCAGCTTCTCAGATAATTTGCTCAGCATATAGGTTTAACAGGTATAGAGATACAATGCAATCTTGACACACACCTTTCCCAATTCCAAACCATTGCTCCATTCACACAACAGCCTCAACATCCAGGTATTATAAAGTATTATAATGAAATGTGCAGCGAGTTGGAATTGGAGAATAAAAAGAAAAACTCACTCTGCATTTCTTGAGCTGAAAGAACTGAGAAGCAAATTTAAGCCTCATGTCACAATGTTGAAAGATGTTATAGGCAATATATTGAATGACCCAAAAGAAGATGGAGGGAATACACAGACTCACTGTACCAGAAAGAATTGATTGACACTGGAAAATTTCAGGAAGTACCATATGAACAGGAGCCAACGGCAATGAAAGAGGAAGTGGAAGCTGCATTGAAAGCATTGGCAAGGAATAACACCCAGGAATCTATGGGATGCCAATTGACTTGTTTCAATTAACAGACACAACCTTGGATACACTCACCAGTCTATCCAATTGAATGTGTCAATAATAAAACAATATCACTGATATCACATGCAGGCAAAATACTGCTGAAGACCATTTAAAACCAGCTGGAATAGTGCATAGACAGGAAATTGCTAGAAGTTCAAGCAGGATTTAGAAGAGGCTGTGGCACCAGGGATATAATTGCGGATGTCAGATGGATCCTGGCTGACAGTAAGAAATACCAGAAAAAGGTCTATTTGTGCTTAATTGACCATGCAAAGTCATTTGACTGTGTGGATCATGACAAGTTGTGGCTGACATTGAGAAGAATGGAAATCCTTGAGCACTTGACTATGCTCATGAGGAACCTAAACTTATACTATACCTGTGTGATTTATTACCTCTGAAAACTCACTGGAAGGTTCCGACTCTACTTTATACAACAACAACAAAAATACAGTAAAAAATAAGTATAGCTTATTAAGCTTTACTAAAATAAGTATATAATAAAAAAGATTATCATAAACAGAATCTTGCTTGCATGTGATATTAATGATATTGTTTAATAATTTCTGCAGTCTGTTGGGTCACCTTTCTTTGGAATGGGAACAAATATTAATCTCTTCCAGCAATTTGGCCAGGTGGTTGTCTTCCAGATTTCTTGGCACAACTTGGTGTGCATATGCAGGGCAGCATCTGTTTGTTGAAATATGTCAATTTATAGTCAATCAATTCCTGGGGCCTTGTTTTTTTGCCAATTCTTTTAGAGCAGCTTGAACTACAGGCTCTTATTTCATAAAATTCTTTGTCTGTCAATTCTTTTTGGTACAATGACTCTATATAGACTTTCCGTACTTTAATACTTCCTGGATCATTCAATATTCTGCCCAAAATATCCGTAAGTATTGCAGCTCTAGGCTTGAATTTGTTCTTCATTTCCTGCACCTTAAGAAATGCCAAGTGAGTTTGACCTTTTTTCTTTTCTGACTCCAGCTCTTTGCATATTTCATTATACTATTTTACTTTGTGTTCCCACGCTGCCTTTTGAAATTTTCTGTTCAGCTTCTTAATTTCTTTCCTTTGCTTTTGCTTCTCTGTGCTCTAGGGCAATATTCAGAGTATCATCTAACATACATTTTAGTCTTTTCGTCCTCTTCTGTCTTAGTAATGACCTTTTGCATTCTTCAAGGACGATATTTTTGATCTCCCACAGCTCATCTGGTCTTCGCTTATTAGTGTTCAAGGCTTCAAAAGTGTTCTTGAGATGGTTTTGAAAGTTGAATGGGATAGACTCAAGGTCAAATTTTGGTTCCTGTGAATTTGATCTTATTTTCTTTAGCTTCAGATTGAACTTACATACAAAAAGTTGGTCATCTATTCCACAATTAGTACCCAGTCCAGTTTTCACAGCTAATATTGAGCTTCTCCAGAAATTCTTTCCACAAGTGTGATAGATCTGATTCCAATGGATACCATAAAGTGAAATCCATATGTTAGAAATACAGGCTGGATTTAGAAGAGGCCGTGGTATTATGGATATTACAGTGACTGTTATGTATCTTGGATGAAAGCAGAGTACCAGAAGAGTGTCGATGTTTGTTTTATTGACTATGCAAAGACATTTGACTGTATGGATCAAAACAAACTGTGGCTAGCTCTGAAAAAAGAAATGGGAATCACAGAACACCTGATTGTGCTTATATGAAACCTATATTTGACAAGGAAGCAGTCCTCAGTACAGAGCAAGGAAACACTGCATGGTTCAAAATCCAGCAAGGAATACGCCAGGGATATATCTTATCTCCATATCTTTTCAATCTAGATGTAGAACAGATCATCCATGAGTCCGGGCTCTATGAGAAGGAATATAGCATCAAGGGTGGAGAAGACTCATCAACAATCTGTGTTATTCAGATGACATAACCCTGCTTGCTGAAACTGAGGAGGACTATGAATTGAAGCTCAATATCAAGAAAACAAAGATTCTCATCATTGGCCCATTTGGCAGCATCACGATAGATGGTGAGGAGGTTGAGATTGTTGACATCTTTAGTCTGCTTGGCTCTATAATAAATACTCTTGGTACCAGCAGCAAGGAAATTTAAAAAAAAAAAACAACATCAAATTTCATTGGAAAAATCTGCTGTCAGGTACCTCTCCAGAATACTGAAGAGCAATGAAGTCAATCTAGAGACTAAGGTGCCCCTGATCCAGGCCATAGTCTTTATAATTACTTGCTAACCATCAGAAAACTTGACAAGGACTAGAGATGATAAAAGGACAATTGATGCCTTTGAGCTTTGGTCTTGGAAAAGAGTATTGACTATACCATGGACTGCTAGGAGAACAAACAGGTTCATCCTAGAGAGGGAAAATCAGGCTGCTCCTTGGAGGCAAAGATTCTGAGATTTCATCTGACACTCTGGGCATGTTGCAAGGAGGGACCAGTCCTTGAGGAGGAACATCATGCTTGAGAGGGTGAAAGGACAGCACAAGAGAGGAAGACCCTCAGTGAGATGGATTGATTCGGAGATTGGAGTAATGAGGGTAGGTGTGTCAGAGACAATAAATTAGCACAGGATAGATCAGGGTTTAGGGTTGTTATACACAGGGCTGCTATGAGTTGCAAGCGACTTGATGGCATATAACAACAACAACATACACAAAGTAATGAAAGATTTAGGTATCAATAATATAGGAACCTTGGTTGGCATAGTGGCAAGAAGCTGTACTGCAATACCTATGGCACATGGTTCGAGGCCACCAGGTATACCAGGGGAGAAGGATGGGCAATCTCATCCTGTGTGATTTATTGCCTCTGAAAACTCACCGAGCATCAGCTATGGTTTGCTTCTGACTCTATGGTACAGAACAATGTATCATTTCTAAATTACGAAGTTGCTTTTGTTATGTGCTGTCAAGTAGACTATGACTCAATGTGACCTGTGACAAGAGCTCTGAAGCCAGATCAATCCTGAGTCAATTTCACTGTTTCTGTCACACCTACTCCTGTTACCGAAGTTAGTGTGTCAATACATCTCATCTAGCGTCTTCCTCTCCTATGCTAACCCTCTACTTTCAAAGCATGATATCTTTCTCTAAGCATTAGTCCCTCCAGATCATGTGCCCAAAGTATGTGAGATGGAGCTTCAAAATTTTTGCCTCCATGGAGCATCTTGGTTTCAAACTCTAAGTTAGATCTTTTTGTTCTCAGATAGTGAATTGTGAGTTCAATACTCTTCTCTAGCATCACAATTCAAAGACATCATTTCTTCTGTATTCTTACAACAAGCCCGGCTATCTAGTGCATAGCTAGTTATTGAAAAGACTATGGTCTGAATCAGATGCACTTTAGTCTCTAGACTGACATCATTATTCATTAGCACTTTGGGGAGGTCCCTGATAGCAGATTTTCCTAGTATAATTTGTCTTTTGATTTCCTGACTGCAGGTGCCAAAAGTATTGATTGTGAAACCTAGCAAGCTGAAATTGTTAACAACCTCAATCTCTTCTCCACTTATCGTGGTGCTGTCAATTGGCCCAGAGGTGAGAATATTTTCTTGATATTGAGGTTCAATCCTTACTGAATACTGTAGTCCTTGACTTTTGCAGATCCTCCTCAGTTTCCGCAAGGAAGATATTTATCATCCACATAAAACACAGGTTGTTTTCCTCTAATTCTGATGCCACATTCTTCCTCCTGAATTGTCTGTTCTACATACAAATTGAGAAGATATGGAGACAGGATGCATCCCTGACACACTCCTTTCCTGATTTTTAAACCATGCAGTTTTTTCCTTGCTCTGTTCTGAGGACTGCTTCCTGGTCCAAGTTTCTCATGAGCACAATTATGTATTCTGGAATTTCCATTCTTCTCAAAGTTAGCCACAATTTGTTATGATCCACACAGTCAGATGCCTTTGCAAAGTCAATGAAACACAGATAGACACTCCTCTAGTTGTCTTTGCTTTCAGCTAAGATCCATCTGACATTGGCTATGTCAATACTGCCACAGCTTCTTCTAAAGTCAGCTTATATTTCTGGTAGTTGTCTGTCTGTGTACTGTTCAGTTGTTTTTTGCGTAGTTTTCAGCAGGACTTTGCTTGCATGTGATATTGCTCAATAATTTACACACTTTTGTTGGGTCACCATTTTTTTTTTGCAACTGGGAATAAATATGGATCTCTTCCAGTTAGTTGGCCAAGTAGTTGTCCTCCAGATTATTTGGTGTAACCTGCTGAGCATAACCAGGGCAGCATCTGTTTGTTTAAATATGTCAATTGTTAGTCCATCAATTCCTGGGGCCTTTTATCTTGCCAATTCCTTCTGAACAGCTTGAACTTCCTCCTTCACCACTATTGCCTCTTGATTCATATGTTGTTTATATGTTGTTTCATGAAATTCTTCTGGGTCAGACAAATCTTTTTGATGCAGGGATTCTGTGTACTTCTTCCACCTTCTTTTAATCCTTCCTGGATCCTTCAATATTCTGTCCATAGCATCCTTAAGTATTAAAACGTGTGGCTTGAATTTGTTTTCAGTTCCTTCAGCTTAAGAAATGTCAAGCCAATTTGACTCTCTTGATTTTTACTGCTTTACTTTGTTGTTTTTATTGTTGTTATGTGCCATTGAACTGCCTGTGACTCATAGTAACCTTATGTATAACAGCTCTGAACTCTGCTCTATTCTGAGGCATTGTTTCAAACAAGCCTAGCTCATTATTCAGTTACTGTGTCAATCAACCATATCGTAGGTCTTCACCTGTGCAGACCCTCCACCCTTTAAAAAATAATGGCCCTCTTCAGGGAGTAGTCCTTCCTGGTCACATGCCCAAAGTATATGAGATGGAGCTTCAAAATACTTGCATCCAAGGAACAGTCTGATTTCACCATCTCCGAGACAGACTTGTTTGTTTTCTTGCCAGTGCATGTTCAATAGTCTTCTTCAGCACAACTCAAAGGCATGAATTCTCCTTCCATCATCTTTGGTCATTGCTCAGCTCTCTGATGCATAGCAAGGAATTGCAAAGACCATGGCCTGGAGTGGGTATACCTTAATGTCCAGACTGACACTATTGTTTTTCAGCACTTTTGAGAGGTCCCTGACAATAACTTTCCCTAGAGCAATTGCTCTTTTGATTTCTTGACTGTTGGTGCCAAGAGTGTTGATTTTGGAGCAAGCTGAAATTATTAACAACCTCAATCTCTTCTTCATCTATCATTGTGCTGCCAATTGGCCCAGTGGTGAGAATTTTTGTCTCCTTGATGTTGAGTTTCAATCCATACTGAATACAGCTGTCTTTGGCCTTCTGGATCAAGCACGTCAGGCTTTCCTCAGTTTCTGTGAGCAAGGTTGTGTTATCTGCATGACACAGGTTGTTGATAAGTTTTCCTCCAATCCTGATGCCACATTCTGCCTCAGAAAGTCCAGCTTCCCAAATAGTCTGTTCTGCATATAGATTAAAATGGAATAGAGACCGAATGCATCCTGACTCATCCCGTTCATTATTTTGCTCTGTTCTGAGGACTACTTTCTGGTCCAAGTATAGGTTTCATATAAGAACAATTATGTGTTCTGGGATTCCCATTATTCTGAAGGTGAACTATAATTATTTGTGGTCTACACAGTCTTTGCTTAGTCAGTGAAACACAGACATTCCACTGGTATTCATTGCTTTCAGCCAAGATCCATATGAAGTTGGCCATGTCTCTGGTGACACAGCCTCTTCTAAACCTGGCCTGCATTTCTGGTAGTAGTTCTTTGTTCAAGTACTGTTCTGATTATTTTTGATAATCTTTAGCAGGATTTTACTGGTGTGTGTTGTAAGTGATCTAGTTCGATAATTCGAGTCTTGACTTTGTTTTTTCAGTTCCTTCAGCTTATGAAATTCCAAGAAAGTTCAGCCCTTTTGCTTTGTACTGCTTTACTGTTACTGTTTTTATCTGCCATCAAGCCACCTGCAACACATGGTGACCCTATGTACAACAACTCTGAAGCCTGCCCTGTCCTGAGCCAGTCTAACTGATTCTGACACACCTACTCTCATTGCCCCAGTTACTGTATCAAGCCATCTCATCTGGAGTCAAGTCTTCTTTTTTGCTGTTCCTCCACCTCTCAGAGCATGATGCCCTTCTCCAATGACCAATTCCTCCTTGTTAATTCCCCTAAGTATATGAGATGGAGCGTCAAAATCCTAGTCCCCAAGGAGAAACCTGGTTTTAGCCTCTCCAAGACAGATAGACATAGAAGGTCTCCAATCCATTGCAGTGGTCCTGCCAGTATGACTTTTACAGAAACATAATTACAGCCATGGAATTTAGTAGAGAATTTAAAGGGTTACAATTCAGGTTGGCAACAGGGTACAGTTCCTCAGTCCAGGCTGCTTCTCAAGTGCATTTGCAGGTTCTTTGATGTTTAGTTTCACGGCTAAGTTCAGTGTTACAAAGTCCTCTGAGTCCTGACAATTTTGACGTCTTCTCTCAGTCATCCAGCAAGCTTGAACAAAACTTCCTGGGTCTGGATCAGTAGGGCAGTAGTTGCAAATTAGTTTTATCCTGTATCATTTTGGTCCTCTTAAGTAAACTTGTAGAGCTCAGTCTGTCACAGGAATCTCTGTCTTTGCAAGAGACAAGTTGCACTCCTGGTGTGCTCTTTCTTGTTAATCGTGAGATTCTCACCTTTGATGCAAAAGTTGCTCAATTTAAACTTGGTGGAATGTGGAAAATTGACCAACCTCATAATGATCAATTCATATACATCCTATTTTAAATCCCGCCCCCTGCCCCCACGTCCTGGTGTGAAAGTCAAAGCCAATGACTAGGAAAGATTTCTTAACAACATACTCATGACATCATAGATATACAGTACATGGACAATCTCTTCATGCAGTTTTCAGCCTCTGTAAACCCACTGGAGAGTCAACTATGACTTAATTTGTCTTGACAGTAGACAACTTTTTTATAAGTGATATTATATAAGAAAAGTGGGAAATAATTACAACTATATTCTCTTTTGATTTTAGAGCAAAGAAGCTGCATTGCAACCCTGAGGGCAAGCACTTCGAAGATCTCAACGGCTCCACAGGAGAAGGATGGGCAATCTCTTCATGTGTGATTAATTGTCTCTAAAAATCTGCCAGAGGGTCTGCTACAGGTCGGTTCTGATGTTACGGTACAAAACCACAACATCAAATATCAAAGAATTTTCTATTTAAGTTTGAGTATGCAAGCAAACATATAGTAAATATTCTTTTTTTTTAAAAAAAAAATCATTATATACCTCCAACTGGAAAATTTATATGTTGTTTGCTGACTTTTAGTCAATTCTAGCTTAAAGCTATTGATGGCAATGATGTCATGTCACTGATATTGACCAATATTATAAGACAAAGGCAGTGGTTTTCTTGATCTTCCTTATTCATTATCCATCTCTTACATGCATATAAGGCAATTGAAAATACCATAACTTGAGCTAATTTCAGCTTAGTCATGAAAGTAACATGACAATTTATCCAGTGTTTTTCAAAGAGAGGAGAGAAATGGGGTGGGGAGGAGGACTTGGCAGGGAGAGAAGTGCAGCAAAGAATGAATGGAAATACAAAATCTCTGTAAATGTTCATTAAAATTATTTAAAAAAACAAAAAAATCAATATCAAAGTCTCAACATCAAGGCAAACAACACAATTGGAAAATAGGAACAGGATATGAACAGACATTTCACCAATGAAGATATTAATATGGCGAAGAAACACATGAAGAAATGATCAAAATACCTAGCTTTAAGAGAGATGCAAATCAAAACAACAATTAGATATCATCTCACCTCAGTAAGAATAGCAAAATTTAGCAGAACAGCAAGCATCAAATGCTGGAGAAGTTGTGGCAAAAATGGAACCCTTATTAATTGTTGGTGGGAGTGTAAAATGGTGAAACTACTATGGAAGGCAGTATGGTGCTTTCTCAAAAAAGTTGCAAACAGAAATACCATTTGACTCAGCAATTCCACTACTGGGAATATTGTTGTTGTTTGTTGTTATGTGCCATCGAGTCGTTTGTGACTCATAGTGACCCTATGCACAACAGCCCTAAACCCTGCTCTATCCTGTGCCAACCGCACTGCCTCTGACACACCCATCCCTAATACCCCAGTCACCAAATCAGTCCATCTCATAGAGGGTCTTCCCCTCTTGCGCTGTCTGGAATTTACTCCCCAAAAACCATAACTTCCAACCAAACAGATATATGCACACACATGTTTATTGTGGCTTTGAAAATAGCAAAGAGTTGGAAACAACCTAATTGTCCATCCACAAACAGATGGATAGAGAAGCTCTGGTATATCCACACAATGGAATACTAAGCTGCTTTGAAAAACAAGGAATCCATGAAATATTATATAAAATGGATGACCCTGGAGGACATCATGCTGAGTGAAATATCTCAGTCACAAAAGGATAAATACAGCATAGTGCCACTATTATAAAACAAGACTGACATTGGGGTTTAGGGGAGACAGAGAAATATGGGATAAACAATGTATACTGCATTGAAACAGATGAGGGATAGAACTGTTTAAAAGGGATATATGATTAGGTATTATTGTCATGACAGGAGTCTAGAATGAAGACTACAAAGTTGAATGGACTTGGAGGGGAGAGTGTATAACAATGAAAGAATTTTTCTTTTACTTTTCAAAGAGAAGAACGAACTGGAGGGGAGAAGTGGGCAGGGAGAAAAATACAACAATGAATGAATGGAAATCTAAAATCTCTCTAAACATTCATTAAAATTAATAGTAATTTTTAAAAATTATAGCTGACATTTAAAGAGTTCCTAAAAAATCTGACTGACCAGCCTTCTCATCGAAGAATGAATTTTAGTTGGTATTTTAAGATTATTATTTAACAGGTTAATCATTTGCTTTAGCTAACAACAAAATTTATGTGCTCTTGTCCCCCCAAAATTGCAAGTTTACCTGGTAATTTCTTGTCTAGATGCTTGGTGTTAATAAATCATCTTACATTGTAAAATAAAAAAAAAAAGAAATTGACATGACATCACTGCCACCATGAATATTGATTGTAGTTTTCAAGATCAATCTTTTTTTTCATTGGTCATGATGCCGCTTGTGTTAACGAGTCTTCCTTATATATGTGTATGGATATTATCTTACCACTCACAACATTGCATTTCAGGATAGAATGTGAAATTGACTTTTTGACTATGAACATAAAAGCATTCTTCATCTGTTTTTAATTCCCTACATGGTATATCATATGATTATCTGATTCAAAGTAGCCAAAGTTGGTCCATTGCGTCTCACTAATGTCTAGTATGTCAATATTCATGTGTTCCATTTCATTTTTAACAATTTCCAGTTTTCCAACATTCAAGCCATGTATATTACGTGTTCCAATTGTTAAACAATGTTTGTTAATTGATTTTCTTCATTTCAACTGACTTCCAATCTGAGTTCTACCACTACATGACTACAATTGTATTCTTTCTTTAATGTTTATGGGGTTTTCAAAGGCCTGCTATTTAGGAAGTAGATGGATCATCCTATTTCCCAGTCTATCTCAACCAGAGAGCTTCACTAAAACTTGTCCCCATGGGAAAGCTTTACTTGTGGCTTTGACAAACCAGTGGCACAGATTTCAGTATCACAGAAATCTCAGTTTTCTCAATACAGAAATCTGACAGACATGTGCTACATCACTTAGAACAATGTTCTTTCCAAACACAACTAATACCAGGCCTGCAGGCCATAGGCCCTAGAGCCAAACAGACTTTTAAATACAAAGACCTGTCCATCAGATCTTGTCTGCCTACACAATATGCTTCCCACCCACAGCTGATTGTAAACAATGTTTTTAAAATTTGTATTAACATTTTATTGTCTACTGAGTTTAGCTCTGGTGGTGAAGCCTTTAGAAAGTTGTTATTGTTGTTTACTATCAAGTCAGAACTAACCCATAGCAATCCTCCAGTGAGTTTTCGTGGCAGTTAGTCACACAGAGGAGATTGTTTATTTTTTTTCTCCCAGAGCTACAAGTGGATTTGAACTGTGTGCCTTTGGGATTGAAGCATAGTGACTGAACAGTAAGCTACCAGAACTCCCTAGACTTTAGGGAGTAGTGCTGCTAATCTAACAGTAACATCTGTCTAGCACTTCTAATATAGCTGTGGCTCCTTAAAAGAAAGATGAGCTGTCTCCTCTAATCCTCTGATTTGTATCTTCTGAAACCTTCTGGAGGGTCAGCTATGAGTCAGTTCATACTTGATGACAATTAATTTTATTGATTTAGCAAAACAATTGGCATTGAAACCCTATTTTTAAGCAATTGGAACTTTGATTTTGTTTAGAACTGACTTCTTTTCCTTTAATGTGGCTTAATATATCTTTCTTATTCACGATTTTTCTCATTACACGTATCAACTATAATAAATAATTCTGTAACTTTTGTAAAACATCATGATACCTAACTTAACAGTAACTATTATATTTTTGTCCTTGTGAGGAGTTGTCAAGTTGAGCATGACTCTCAGTGACTCTGTAAACAAAAGATCTGAACTCTGCTCTATCCTGCACCATCCTCACACTTTCTGACACACAGGAGCCCATTGCAGCAGTCACCGTGTCAATCTACCTGGCCGAGCATCTTTCTTTCCTTCACTGACCCTCCACCCTTCCAAGCACCTCCTAGCAACATGTTCAAAGTATGTGAGGTGAAGCCTCATTAATCTTGCCTTCAAAGAGCATTCTTCCTACTCTTTCTCCAAGAAAGATTTCTTTGTTCTCTTGGCTACCCGTGGAATGTTCAGTGCTCTTCTTCAACACCACAGCTCAAAGGCATCAATTCTTTTTCTGTCATCCTTATTAATTGTCCAGCTCTCAAATCTATAGATACCAATTGGAAAGATTATGGCCTGAATCAGATGCGCTTTAGTCTTCAAACTGACACTACTACTCCTCAGTCATATAGAAAGGTCCCTAACTACAGATTTTCCCAGTGCAATGGGTATCCTTACTCCTTGACTGCTGGTACTAAGCATGTTAATTGTGAATCCAAGCAAGATGAAGTTAACAGTTTCAGCATCCATCATGATGCTGCCTGTTAGTCCAGTGGTAACAAATCTACTAATTTTTTTAGACGAGAAATACGTAAAAAAAGTGCAAGGATGAAAGATAATAGATGAAGACAGATAAAGAAAAATAAAAACATCTTATAATATTAATAATATATTTATTAATATTAATATTATAATATTAATATTAATATTTGAGTCGCAAGCAATTTGACGGCACATGACAACAACAACATGATAAGTATTTATTCCAAGAATAGGAGAAAATTGATCCCTCCCACTCAGCTTCAGCAGAAGACATAGGTATACCTACAGCAGTGACCACTGAGGCCGGGTAAGTTTCTGAGCTGCATGCCAGGGATGTTCCTATGTCCCCACAGAGAATCTGTCAAGTAAGATGGAAATGGTTGCACCCACACAGCCCCAGAAAAAAACAATAACATAGGTACCCTGTTAAAAGTACCACCAAGCAGCAAGCATCCAGTAGTGATGAGTGAAGTGTCCTGGGCAATATTCCTGGGATTTCCAGTTCCACTCAGAGGCTTTGTATGCTCACAGGAGAAACATAAACCACCGTCTTTTTCATACAATGTCAAGGAAGCAGCAGGCAGGATCAAACTTTATTAAAAAACAAAACATACCTTCTTTTTTTTTCTCTAAAAAAAAAAAGCCCCAAATGGAAAAAAAGACCAACAAAACTATAGAGATGAAAACCAAAACAAAATGAGATACCATCTCACTCCAGAAGCAGCAGCGAATTGTAACAGGACAGTGACCAAAAAAAGTTTGAAAATTAACTCCTGCTGGTGCGATTGTAAAATGGCACAAACACTCTGGAAGGCAGTTTGTCATTTCCTCAAAAAACTGAACATAGAAATCTCATATGACCCAGCTATTCCAATATTAGAACTATATCCCATGGAAATTAGAACTGAGAAACTAATGGAAATATGTATATCTATGTTCATAGCAGCATTATTCACAATAGTAATGAAAATGGAAACAGCCCAAATGCCCATAAAAAAAAACTAACAGATTGAGAATTTGTATACATTCACACAATGCAATACCATTGCAACACTAAGGAGCAATGATTTTATACTCTGAGAACAATGGGCATCCCAGAACACTTGATAGTGCTAATGCAAAACCTATACTAAGTCCAGGAGGCGGTCGTCAGAACGGAACAGGGAAACACTGCATGGTTCAAAATTGTGAAGGGTGTATGCCAGGGATGTGTCCTGTCTTTATATCTTTGCAATCTTTATGCAGAACAGGTTTTCCAGGAGCCTGGGCTCTATGAGGAGAAATGTGGCATCAGGTTTTGAGGAAGAATCATCAACATTCTGCATTATGCAGATGACACAATACTGCTTGCTGAAACTGAGGAGGACCTGAAGCACTTGCTGTGGAAGGTCAAGGACTGTAGTCTTCAGTATGGATTGCAACTCAATATCAAGAAAACAAAAAGTATCACCACTGGGCCGATTGGCAGCATCATAATGGATGGTGAAGAGATTGAGATTGTTCACAGTTTTGGTTTGCATGGATCCATAGACAACACTCTTGGCCTCAGCATCCAGGAAGTGAAAAGATGTATTGCAATGGGACAGTCTGTGGTTAGAGACCTCTCTAAATTGCTGAAGTGCAAAAATGTCAGCCTGAAGACTAAAGTGTGCCTGATACATGCCATGGTCTTTGCAATCACTTGCTATGCATCAGAGAGCTGGAAAATGACTAGGGATGATAGGAGAATTGATGCATTTGAGCTGCGATGTTGGAGAAGATTATTGAATGTTGAATATACTATGGACTGCTAGGAAAACAGTTTTGTCCTGGAGAGGGTGAAGCCAGGCTGCTCCTTGGAGGCAAGGATTCTGAAAATTCACCTTACATACTTTGGACATATTGCAAGGAGGGACCAATCCCTGCAGAGGGACGTTATGCTTGGGATGGTGGAGGGACAGCACAGGAGAAGAAGACCCTCGATGAGATAGATTGATTCAGTGACTGGGTTAATGAGGGCAGGTGTGTCAGAGATGGTGAGATTGGCACAGGACAGGGCAGGATTTAGGGCTGTTGTACATAGGTCACTATAAGTTGCAGGTGAATCGATGGCACATAACAACAACAACAACAATATATATATATAACTGGTTGTTAATTGCCGTCTATCCGTAGATGACTCATAGCGACCTTATGAACAAAAGACTTTAACACTTCTATAACTTTCATTGTTTCTCCACATTCATAGAGTTTCTGGAGGCAAACTATTTACTATTTTGGAAGTGGATGTTACTTCTGCTCCAAACTTGTTTGAATCGGGAAGCTCCAACAAACACTGTCAACCATGGGTGACCATTATCAAATTTGACACATCATAAACTGGTTACAGTAAAAAAATAAGCATTTTATGTTGGAACTTACAAAATTTCTCTCTTTTTTGTTGCTTTTAATTTGGTTTCTAACTAGAGTTGACCTTCCAACAAGTTTTCAAGGTTGCAAATCAGAGAGCTGGACAATGACTAAGGAGGACAGAAGGAGAATTGATGCCTCTGAGCTGTTGTGCTGGAAAAGAGTATTGAATATACCATGGACTGCCAAGAAAACAAACAGACTCATCCTAGAGTAGGTTAAATCAGGCTACTCCTTGGAGGTAACAATTCTGGGGCTTCGTCTGACATACTTTGGACATGTTGTAAGGAGAGACAGGTCTTGGAGAGGGACATCATGCTGGGTAGAGTGGAGGGACAGCGCAGGAGGGGAAGACCCTCTATGAGGTGGATTGATTCAGTGACTGGGGTAATTGGGATGGATGTGTCAGAGGCAATGTGATTGGCACAGGACAGAGCGGAGTTTAGGGCTGTTGTACATAGGGTTGCTATGAGTCGCAAACGACTCGACGGTACTTAACAACAACAACAACAAATCATGGAAGGAGACTGACTGCCTTTCTTTTGAGGAGTGGTTTGTGAATTTAAACTACAGCCTTTTTATAGGCTGCAGCAACAGAATTTCCTATAGAATTGGTACATCTTATGCCTAATTTAGTTGGAGAGTCTATTGGACAGTATATAACGTGTGCTTAGATAAAAAAGTTCACAAAACTCTCATGTACTGCTGGTGGGGTTGTAAAATGGTGCAAACACTCTGGAAAGCATTGTGTCTTTTCCTCAAAAAGCTGAGCACAGAGTATGTTGGACAGAATATAACCTGTGTTTAGACAAAAGGATTTACACAAACAAAAACAACAAAATACCTGTTTCATTTCTTAAATGTTTATTGACAAATACTCTTAGGATTTTTTTGTGCTTTGTAGACCACAGTTAAGTAATCTTGGAATAAATAATGAAAAACCTAACATGGTTCAACTCTTGTCCTTTAAGAAGAAATAAGATCAAATGGAGCATATGTGCACATTCAAGAACTGAGATCTCTGAGATGTACATTCACTTTTCATGAAATCATTATCTTTTGAGCATTTGGACATACCAGATGCTACACTAAATGTTGTGAGTTAGCCATGGGCAAAACAATGTTTCACTCAAGAAATTGCATTCTAGCAAGGCCCTATTGTTGTTGTTGTTGTTATAAGCCTTTGCCTATGACCTTATGTACAATAGCCCTAAACCCTGCTCTATCCTATGCTAATCTTACTGCCTCTGACACACCTACCCCTACTAACCCAGTCATTGAATCAATCTGTCTAATCGAAGGTCTTCTGCTTTTGAGATGGCCCTCCATCCTTTCAAGCATGACTTCCCTCTACAAGGGTAGGTCTCTCCTTGGAACATGTCCAAAGTGTGTCAGACGAAGTTTCAGAATCCTTGCCTCCAAGGAGCAGCCTGGTATATTTTTTTACAGTCCATGGTATATTCAATACTCTAGACATGTTAGTGGTGGTGCTGTTATATGCCTTCAAAGCAGAATCAATTAATAGCTGATGCTCCAGCAGGTTTTCAGAGACTGTAAACCACACTAGAGGAGTTTGCCCATCTTTCTGCCATGGAGAAGCCAACGGATTTCAACTGTCTGCCATTGAGTTGGTAGCAAAATTCGTTACCATTAAGCCACCAAATCTCTCTAGTAAAGCTAGAGCAATAAGGAGGTAATAAAGTACATATTGTTATTGTTGTATACCATCGAGGTGACCAACCCATAGCTGACCCTCCAGTTTTTTTCAGAGGCATTAATCACAGGGGAGGAGTTTGCTCATCCTTCTGCAATGGAGTAGCTGGCAGGTTCAAGTTGTGTGCCTTCAGAATTGCAGTGAAGATTCTTACCTATATACATTGTTGTTGTTGTTGTTATGTGCCGTTGAGTCGTTTGCAACTCATAGTGACCCTATGTACAACA
>NW_006399808.1:11488376-11506199 GCF_000299155.1 Elephantulus edwardii | reverse complement strand
GGGATGGATGTGTCAGAGGCAGTGAGATTGGCACAGGATAGAGCAGGGCTTAGGGCTGTTGTACATAGGGTCGCTATGAGTCACAGGCGACTCGACGGCACATAACAACAACAACAACAACAGGATGAATCTGTTTGTTTTCTTGGCAGTCCATGGAACATTCAGTGCTCTTCTCCAGCACCACAGCTCAAAGGCATCAATTCTCTTTCTATCCTCCCTAGTCATTGTCTAACTCTCTGATGCATAACAAGTGACTGCAAAGACGATGGCCTGTATTAAGTGCACCTTAGTCTCCAGAGAGACACCGTTGCTCTTGAGTACTTTAGAGAGGTCCCTAACAGCAGACTTTTCCATCGCAATATATTTTTTGATATCCTGGCTGCTGGTTCCAAGAATGTTGACCGTGGAGCCGATCAAACTGAAGCTGTGAATAATCTCAATCTCTTCGCCATCGATCCTAATGCTACCAATTGGTTCAGTGGTGAGAATTTTTGTCTTCTTGACATTGAGCCTCAGTCCATACTATATACATAGTTAATTTATAATTTATAAAAATATATAAATTAATACAGTGATATAAGCTGTAGAAAAAATGAGTGAGGGGTAAATAAATACAGGGTAAGGGATTATATATCTAAAAGAATAATGAGAAAAAAACCCCTCTTATATTAGGTAATAATTGAATAGAAAAGTTGTGGTTGTTGTTGTTGTTAGGTTCCGTCGAGTCGCTTGCGACTCATATCAACCCTATGTACAAGAGCCCTAAACCCTGCTCTATCCTGTGCCAACCTCACTGTCTCAGAGAAACTTATTCCCACCACCTAAATTACAGATTCAATCCATCTCATTGAGGGTCTTCCTCTCCTGCGCCGTCTCTCCCTCTCCAAGGACTGGTCCCTCCTTGCATCATGTCCAAAGTTTGTTAGACCAAGTTTCAGAATCCTTGACTCCAAGGAGCAGCCCAGCTTCACCCTCTCCACGACAAACTTGTTTGTTCTCTTAGCAGTCCATGACTTGAAACAAACCTTTCATGGCTGCAGCACAGAGAGAAAAGACTAGTTAGTATGCCAGTGTGGGTGGATGTGGTGACATGTAGATCATGTGGCGTGTCATCATATTTTTTGTTGCCATTTTGAATTTTCTGTGCCTTGAAGCTGATTTTTAACCTTATCTGGAACATGGAGAAATATATGTTACAAAAACTAAACATCTATCTAGGATTAAATATAAAACTGCTCTTAAAAGATTCTAAATTGAGCTTGATCTAGTTAGTGACATCTTCAAATACTTAAATTATACTAATACTTTTTATAAAACAAAAAAATACAGATAAATTAAAGAAGGTTTAATAACATAATATTTGAAAATAATGGAAAAATATTCTCATAAAAATGGATGCTGAATCATTAGTCATGACCCCAGAGAAGTTCATAACTGGTAACGTTTGGCTTTCTGTCAACCTACTCTTCCTAGTGACTAAAAGGATCGTAACAGTACATGGTCCAATTCCAGTGCAATAATGATAATGTTCTGAAATCCATGTAAATAGGCTTTTCTTAGATCTATAATTGGCACACCTGTAGAGTCAGTAATGTTTTTTCCTTGTTTTTAAGAAATACCATTGAATTTTTTCAGTTCAATTATCTCTGAATTTGTAATCTATTGGTGAAACCAAGTCATCACAAATTCTGTATTTTATTTACTTCATCTATATGTAACTTTGCTAAGATGTAAAGATGTCTAATGAAAAACCAATATTTTAAGTTAAAATAATATTGAAAAAATAATTAGATGTTGAAAAACTTAGGGGAAAATTACTTTAAGTGGCTTTTCTGGGGTTATTAGAAATAAATCAGGAAGGCATACAATGGTGGGTAATCTGTTTTTAGTTTTCATCTATATTTCCAGATCAAAAAACGACATATTTTAACAACCAATAAGTCTTGCATGCTTATTCTTAATAAAATTTTAAAGCATCTGAGGTTCCTTGAATACTGCCTCTTAAAACACCATAATTAAAAATCTAGATGAAGAGAAAAATTTCATTATAAATACACTAATTTCACTCTGAAGCCTGGGGTTGCAATTTATCCATTAAATGATGTAGAAGATTTGACCTAGAGGGCATACATGCCACATTACTTTTAA
Organism: Elephantulus edwardii; assembly: GCF_000299155.1. Classification (NCBI taxonomy): domain Eukaryota; kingdom Metazoa; phylum Chordata; class Mammalia; order Macroscelidea; family Macroscelididae; genus Elephantulus; species Elephantulus edwardii. The sequence continues at coordinate 11,504,051 of NW_006399808.1, read as the reverse complement.
ATTACTATACATATTATAACTAGTAATAGCAATTACAAGGTTACTGGCAGGTAATAAAAAAATAAACATAGAACAATTTCTGATTTTAAATTAGAAGTTATGTTACAATCTCTTTTGAATGTACTGCCTAAAACTATTATAGCTAAGTAGTATGAGAAAGTCTTATTATTACGTGGGCAATGTACCCCACAATAAGAAATTATTGGCCTAATCCAAAGGACTGAAAAAATACATCATCTAGTAAAGAATAAGGAAGTGCTTGCTGGTGGTTACTCCATGGAAGTTGCACTGCTAACCCAAAGGTTACACCCCTCTCTGGTGCTTGAAATCCATTAATGACACCGGGGCAGAAAGGTGGGTGCTGGTCGACCGTGTCTTTACAGCATCAGAAATTCACTGTAAAAAGAAAAACAAAAAACAGGAACCAAAACACTCACTGCAGGCTCAGCTATCAGCCAATTGCATTGAAAGATGGGAAAGATAGACAGTAATCAAATTATTATTGTTGTATGTTATCAAGTTGATTTTCAACTTAGAATTATGTGACAAAACAGAACTGCCAGTTTCTAAGCTATAATCTTTATAGAAAAGAGGTTCTACTTTTTCTTTATTAGAGAAAAGGGTATTTAGTCAAGTATTTGAAGCAGAAACTAGGAAGAACTCTAATCATCAGGAATGGATGATAAGATTCTTCTTCTGAGAGTGGAAAAGCAAAAAAAAAAGGATGGTTTAGATAAAAATTACTGATTTTAGATTATTGGGTCTGAAAGTTAAATAAATATTCTCAGTAATGAACAAAATCCTGCTCAGTTTGTTGGGTTTTAATTTTTTTCCCCCAAATCAAAGTTAGAAGTTTAATAGTGAATACAAACCTCTAAATTTTTAAATAGCCTTGGTGGACAAAATCTAGGAACATGTAAGACATTGTGGGAGAGTTATGAGATGTTTCACTGAGATTCAGATCAAGAATCTGAATTAATATAATTTTTTGTGTCTCTAAACAATCTAAGTGCAAGAAAGGAAGTGTGAAATGTGTGGCATAAAATATTACAAGAAAAAAGATATGACATCAAAATTGTAAGAGTCAAGCAACTTTCCTCACTCATGCCACATGTTCAACTGTAACATGATTGGTCAACTGACTGATTAGAGTATATTTTACTTTTGATTTGCTAAATTCTATTGGTGCAAGTTTGGCTGCAAATCTCAAACAATGCCAAGTCAACCAGAGAGACAAAATCCATTTTCTTTTTGTATCTCTATACCTTTTCAACCTATATGCAGAACAGATTATCCGGGAGGCTGGGCTCTATGAGGAGAAATGTAGGGTCAAGATTGCAGGACGATTTATCAACAGTCTGCTTTATGCAGATGACACAACCCTGCTTGCTGAAACTGAAGAGGCCTTAAGCACCTGCTGCAGAGGGTCAAGGACTGCAGCCTCCAATATGGATTGAGGCTCAATGTCAAGAAGACAAAGATTCTCACCACTGGACCAATTGGCAGCATCAGGATGGATGGAGAAGAGATTGAGATTGTACACAGCTTTAGTTTGCTTGGCTCCACAGTTAGCACTCTTGGCACCAGTAGCCAGGAAATTAAAAGGCACATTGAGATGGGCAAGTTTGCTGTTAGGGACCTCTCCAAAATACTGAAGAGCAATGGTGTCTCTCTGGAGACTAAGCTGCATTTGATACAGGCCATGGTCTTTGCAATCACTTGTTATGCATCAGAGAGTTGGACAATGACCAAAGAGGATAAGAGAATTGATGCCGTTGAGCTCTGGTACTGGAGAAGAGTATTGAGAATACCATGGACTGCTAAGGAAACAAACAGATTTGTCCTGGAAAGGGTTAAACCGGGTGGCTCCTTGGAGGTAAGGATTCTGAGGCTCCGTCTAACATACTTTGGACATGTTGTGAGGAGAGACCGGTCCTTGGAGAAGGACATCATGCTTGGGAGGGTGGAGGGACGGTGCAGGAGGGGAAGGCCCTCTATGAGGTGGATTGATTCAGTGACTGGGATAATTGGGATGGGAGTGTCGGAGACAGTGCGATTGGCACAGGACAGAGCAGAGTTTAGGGCTGTTGTACATAGGGTCTCTATGAGTCGCAAGCAACTCGATGGCACATAACAACAACAACAACCACCAAAATGTAAATGAACATATTTGTGACAAATTCATGTGAACTATAGGTGATAGAATGAAACCTAAAATTTCCTTTTTCTTTTCCTCTGTAAAAGTTTGCCTCATCTTTACTATGTTGATGTTTTTCTCTTTCTTTGGTAATAAATCATTTATCTGTGGACTGCTTGCCACTGTGTATTTCTCAATTTTAGGAAAATGTTAGCATGGTTTGTATGTGGAAAGATTTCACAGTAAATGCGGAAGAATGAGAAGAAAAAGACAATAGGATTAATGTGTTTGGAATCATATAAATGAAAATGGAGAAAAATAAAGTGTTACCAACAAAGGAGAAAAAAAAAATAAGAATTTTAAACAAGCATTGCAAGAACAAGTAGATAAAATAAATGGAAAATTAGAAACCATATAAAACAACAAATCAAAAATAAAAGCTAAAATGTTAGAAATGTAAAGCACATTGAAATGAAAAATAGTAGAACTGAAGTTAGGCAACACAGAATTAATGACATATCAGTCAATCTCTCAAGAGAAATCTATTAAAGGAATGATTCACACACACACACACACACACACACACACACACACGAAAAAGAACAATCACACAAGACCTGTAAGAAATCATGAAGAAACACTCTGTAGTTTTCTTGATATAGGGCTTTTGTATCTCTAGTTATGTTCACTCCTAAGTCTCTCAATTTGTGGTTGGTTACTGTAAATGGCATTTATTTCTTGATTTCCTTCTTTGAGTTCTCTTTGTTACTGTAGAAGAATCCTATTGATATTTGGATAATGATCTTATATCCTGCCACTCTACTAAATCGGATTATTAACGCTGACAGTTTTTTGTCGAGTCATTGGGGTTTTCCGTGTACACTATCATATTATCTGCATATAGAGACAGTTTAACCATCTCTTTGCTGATCTAGATGCTTTTTATTTCCTTCTCTTGTCATATTGCCCTAGCAAGCACTTCCAATACAATATTGAAAAGAAAGTGGTGACAGTGGAAATCATTTTCTGGTCTCAGTTTGCAAGGAAAATGTTTTTAGTCTTTCTCCATTGAGAATGATGTTGGCTCTTGGTTTTGCATATATATATATTTTTAACTAAGTTGAGGAAATTCCTTTCTCTCCAATTTTGCTGAGTATCTTTATAAAGAAGTGTTGGATTTTGTCAAATGCTTTTTCTGAATCAATTGCTTAAGATCATATGGTTCTTGCTATTTATTTTGCTAATATAGTGAATTACACTGTTTTTCTTATGTTGAACCATTTTTGCATACTTGTTATGAATCCCACTTGGTTACGGTGAATTATTTTTTTATGTGCTTTTGGATTCTATCGACCAGAATTTTGCTAAGGATTTTTGCATCTACATTCATGAGATATATTGGTCTGTAGTTGTTTTTCCTGGTAATATCTTCACCTTGTTTTGGTATTTGGGTATGTTTGCTTCATAGGATGACTCTGGAAGTGTTCCTTCTTTTACAATATTTTGAAATAATTTAATTAGAATGGGTGTTAAGTTTCCTCTGAATGTTTGGTAGAACTCAGCTGTGAAGCCATCTGGTCCAGGACTTTTCTTATGGGGAAGTCTTTTTTATGATCTTTTCAATTTCTTCTCTTGTGATGGGTATGTTCATGTGTTCTACATCCGTCCTTGTCAATCTGGGCAGGAGATGCACTTCAAGGAATTTGTTCATTTCCTCTAGGTTTTTATATTTATCAGAGTACAGCTTTTGTAGTATTCTGTAATTATCAATTTAATTTCTTCTGGTTCTTTTGTGATGTAACCTCTGTAATGTCTTAATTGAGTTAGAATTTGAGTTTTTTTCTTCTTTTTTAATTTGCCAGTAGTTTGTCAATAAAGAGCATTTCTGCAAGACACAATAAAAGACGTAAAGAAATGGAAATATGTGCCCTATTCATGGATAGGAAGACTCAATATTGTGAAAATGACAATCTTACCAAATGCAATGTACATGAGTAATGCAATCCCAATCCAGACACCAAACTCATTTTTCAAGGAGATTTGAAAAATTATCAAATTTATTTGGAGAGTAAAGAGACCCCAAATAACCAAAGCACCTCTGAGAAACAATAATGAGGTTGGAGGCATAGCACTCCCTGACTTCAAAACCTACTACACAGCAGTAATAACCCAAACAGCAGTACTGGTACAATGACAGGCACATAGACCAATGCAACAGAATTGAGAACCCAGAAATAGACCCAGCTATCTATGGTCAACTGATATTCAATAAGGAAATCAAAGCCATCATATGGGGAAATGATAACCTCTTCAACAAATGGTGCTTGCAAAACTGGACTTCCACCTTCAGAAAGATAAAATAGGATCTACAACTCACACCATACACAAAAATCAACTCAAGGTGGATCAGAAACCTGGGAGTAAAGCCCAAAACCATAAAGTTCATAAGAGACAAACTGTGATTAAGCTTAGATTCACTCGTCCAAGGTTTAAAGAGACTTCCAAATACAACAAGAAATGCACAATCTGAAGAGGATAAAATTGATGCATGAGACCTTCTAAAGATTAAATCCATGTGTGCATCAAAACCTTTTTCCAACAGAGTGAAAAGAAAACCTACATACTGGGAACAAATATTTGGTAATACCATCTCAGACAAGAGTCTTATAACAAAAGTTTACAGAATACTCCTGGGCCTATACAAGATAAAGACTATAACTAAATTACAAAATGGACAAAACACATGGAAAGAATTTTCACAGAGGAAGATATTAAAATAACAAACAGACACATAAGGAAACTATCCAAATCACTGCCAATATGAGAGCTGCAAATCAAAACCACAATGAGATACCATCTCACTCCAATAACAGTGGCAAAGTTTAACAGGGCAGCAAGTAATGGATGTGGTGAGAAAGGAACTCTCATACATTGGTGGTGGGATTATAAAATGGTACAACCACTCTGGAAAGCAGTTTGGCACTTCCTCAAAAAGCTGAATATAGAAATTGCATATGACCTAGCTATTCCACTACTTGAAATATACCCTGAGAAAATGAGAACTGAGGTAGAAATGGAGATTTGTACACCAATGTTCTTAGCAGCATTATTCACCATTTTAAGAACATGAAAAAAGCCCAAATGTCCAACCACGAAAGAATGGATGGAGAAATTATGGTACATTCACCCAATGGAATACTATGCAGCATTCAGGAGCAATGATTTTGTAAATTATCACCTAGTTTGAAAGGGACTGGAGAGCGTTATGCTGAGTGAACTCTCTCAGTCCCACAAGGATGAGTTTTGTATAAAACCATTATTGTAGAATGAGTATAAGGATCCAAAAGGGGTGGCAGAAGTTGGAAACAGAGGAATTAAGATGTGTAGTGGGAGAGGGGAATTAATCATGGGGTTGTACAATATGTTGGGTGGAGGGATGGGGGAAAGTGAAAATATTTGTTCTTGAAATCAATCTATTCAAATTTTATTCAACTAGTTGCTGTTGTTAAGAGCCATCGATTGGTAGATGACTCATAACGACACTATGAATGAAAGACCTGAACACTGTTCATAGAGATTACAGAGGCAAGACATTTCGGAGGTGGATGCTGCTCCTGCTTCCAAGTTTGTTTTAATTGGGAAGCTCCACCAAACACTGTCCACCATGGGTAACCATTATTGCATTTGGCACCTCAGTATCACAGTATTTAGCATCCTAGCAACCACGAGTTACCTCTGTACAGCAATGCACAGACTCGTGCTATACCACTTAGAAGAATTCTTGGCAAAACAATTTAAACTATACCCGAAGGGCCGCAAGTTAAAATAGTCTACCTTGGGTTTGGCAGCATAACTTTCTGTCCACTAGGCCAACTTAGTCATATACCTTGCATGTGACTAAAATTGCAGAACAGGAGAGGAAGGAAAAAACCCACAAATCAACACATATAAATATCAATAAAGACTTAATGGAAGAAAACTTCCTAAGTATTATGCAAAATGAGAAAATTTGCATAAAAACGTAAGTAAGCCCCCCAAAATTGATCTAAAAAATAAAATCAAACCATAAAACCCCACCTAGACATATCATAATAAAATTTTCTGAACTGATAGAGTAAGAAAAATATAATATGCACACAGTATTCAAAAAAAGCAGAAATAGCAATATCAATTTCTGATAAAATACACTTCAAAAGCAAGTAACTGGCATAAGAAATAAAGACATTATATAATGATTGAAGAGTCAATTGAGCAAGAAGTCATAATGATCATAGAGACATAAAATACATAAATCAAACCAAGAAATTTGAATACAGAAATACATAAAAACACAGTAACAGTAGACTTAAAAAGGCCATTTACTGAAGGACAAACTGACCAAGACAGATGCTCAACAAAGATTCAGAAGAACAAAACAGTATTATTAGCCAATTGACCTCTATATAGAATGCTCCACTGAACAGGAACACAATATGCATTTTTCCCAGTGTTGATATGGTCATTATGAATGCTATATTGTTGCAGACTCAGGGTAAAGTAATTTTATAATTATTAATAATGAGACAGCCAGGAATGAGATAGAACAGAGAGCATAAAAAACAGGAGGCGAGCAGTTCTCAACTGAAGATCTCTATTCCAGCTTCCCTGTATCTTTATTGAAAATTATCAGGAAGTAAATCACAAAGAGAATTCAATGCATATGAAGCCAAGCTCTTTCTATTGAAAACCTTCTGCTTGACTCAGGAGGCAGGGGTTAGCAAATGCAAGAATCCGGTAAACACAACACTTAGGATTGCCCTAGTGCCTCGGGGTGAACTCTAGGGTGTACCTCGCCTCCCCCACATCCTGATAGCATTCCAACATTTGGTTTATTACAAATATTTAGTATTGGCTTCCCATACTCTATGACTTGATGACACTTAACAACAATAACAACAACTCCAGTGTACATTGAACATACTCCAGAATAGACCATATGCTGGGTGAAAAAGCAGACTTCAATAAATTGAAAAAAAAAACAAAAAAACAACCAACCAAACAAACAAAAAACAAAAAAACCCAAAACACCAAACACTGAAATACAGCAATGAATCCCAAAATTAGAAATCAAAAGCAGGAAGATGAAGAAAAAATATTTAATACTGATGGGTACTAGAAGAAAGAAAAAATAATTCTTGCAATAAATGATAAAGCGCACACAATATATCAGTCTTTGGGGGTAAAAAGAAAATGCTGTGCACAGAGGCCAATTTATTACAGTAAACACATATATAAAATGAGAATGAATAAAATAGTTTTAATTAATCATTTCTCATACTTCCAAAAAAAATAGTAAACAAAGCCTATAATATAAAAAGAAAGAAAGTTACAAAGATCAGAGAAAAAATAAAAAGAAAAATCCACGTAAGGACTAATATTACTAGAACTTGGTTCTTTGAAAGGATTAATATAATGAACATGTCACTGGCAAATCTAATATTGTGCCCAAGACTTATCCAAAAGAGTAAAAAGTGCACCTACAGAGAGGTAAAAATATTTGACAATTCCTTGCATCTGAGAGGGAACTTATCTCTTATTTAAAAAAAATGTAAAGTAAACCCCAACACTTAAACAAGAAAAAGAGAACTCAATTACAAAATTGGTAGTGAACATAAAAGGATGCTGCTCAAGAGAAGGTACTCAGATTTTCAACAAAGATGAAGAAGTGCTCAAGATCTTTAGCTACTAGAGAGATGCAAATCAAAACATGAATGAAAAATCATCTCACCCCAGCAACAATGACAACGTTCAGAAAGATTATAAACAACCAGGGATGGCAAGTGTGTGGAAAGATTGGAATTCTCATACACCACTGGCAGAATTGTAAAGTGGGACAACAACGAAGAAAAGCAGTTTGGTGCTTCCTTAAAAAAAAATGAAGTATAAACGCCATTTGGTCCAGAAATCTCACTGTTATTGTTGGGGTGAAGTGCCATCAAATCAAGTATGGCCATAATGACCCTATGAAAAACAGATCTGAACTGTGTGCCATCCTCATACTTCCTGACACACGAGAGCCCAGCAGTCATTGTGTCAATCTACTTGGTTGAGGGCTTTCCTTTGCTTACCTTTTCCTTCCAAACATCATGTCTCTCTCCAAGAAAAGCCCACCCTAGCAATGTGGACAAAGTATGAGACAAAGGTTTATCATCTTTGCCTCCAAAGAACACAAAGGCTGCACTTTCTTCAAGACATTTTGTTTGGTCTTTTGGCAGTCCATGGGAAGCTCAGTGCTTTTCTCCAACAACACACCTCAAAGGTGTCAATCCTTCTGTCATGCTTCTTTATTGTCCAGCTATCAGATGCATAGCAAGTGATTGGAAAGACCATGGCTTAAATAAAATGCACCTTAGTCCTAAAAGTGACATCATTACCCCTCAATTATTTGGAAAGGAGACTTCCCCAGTGCAATAATCTCCTGATTTCCTGACTGCTGTTACCAATTGTATTGATTGTGGATCCAAGTAAGATAAACGGTTGACAGTGTCAGTATTATCTCCATCTGTTATGATGTTTTTTATGGGTCTAGTGGCAAGAATTTCTGTTTTCTTGACATTGAGATGCAATCCATAGCCATAGGTTGTATTCTTTGATCTTCTGCAGCAAGTGCTTCGAGTCCTCACTTTCAGCAAGCACGGTTGTGTTATCTACATAATACAGATTATTGATGAGTCTTCCACTGATCTTCATGCCACATTCTCCTCCATAGTATCCAGCTTCTCTAATGATTTGCTCACAATACAACTTAAATAGGTATGGAGAGAGAATACAACCCTGAGATACTTCCTTGATTTTAAGTTACATAATGTTCCATTTTTCTGTTCCCACAAAAGTCCCCTGGTCGAGGTATAGGTTTCATGTGAGCACAATTAAGTGTTCTGGGATTCCCATTCTTCTTAATGCTAAGTATAACTTGTATGATCCACACAGTCAAATGTTCTTGCATAGTCAATAAAGCATAAATAGACATTCTTCTGATATTCTTTACTTTCCATCAGAACCCATTTGACAATAGCAATGATATCCATAGTTTCACGTCTTCTAAATTCTGCTTGAACTTCTGGCAGTTTTCTATCTATGTGCTGTTCTAGTCAATTCAGCAGTATTTTGCTTGCATATGATAGTAATGATATTATTCTACACTTTGGAACATTCTGTTGGATTACTTTTATTGGGAATGGGAACAAATATGGAACTCTTCCAATCCATTGGCCAGATAGCTGTCCTCCAAATGTGAGTGTATCCTGGGCTGTATCTGTTAATTGAAATAAGTCAATTGGTATCCCATTGTTTCCTGGGGCTTTATTTTTGCCAGTACCGTCAATGCAGTTTCCACTTCCTCCTTCATTACCGTTGGCTCCTGCTCATATGGCACTTCCTGAAATTTTTCAGTTTCATTCGGTTCTTTTTGGTACACTGACTCTACCATCTTCTTTTGATGTTTCATTAATCATTAAGTATACTCAGTTTTTCAATACTGGGACTCAAGGCTTGATTTTTCTTTTCACTTCTTTCAGCTTGAGAAATTCAGAGTGAGCTCTTCCCTTTTTCTTGTCCAATTCCAGCTTTCTGCACATTCCATTATAATACTTTGCTAGTCTTCTCGCACTACTTCATACACTAGCGCCCACTGTAGCATTCACTGTGAAAACCATATTATTGGAGGGGAAAAAATCACTGTGTCACATCTATGACAGGAGTAAAACAATTACGCAAAATCTAGGCAATACTAAAATTATGATAGTTCTCCTGTTTATGCTCATCAGTTACAATGGTTAAGAGCATTCTATTTCTACTTCTTCCTAGTTATGTGATTTAAGTTATTCTTGTTCGTCTGTAGCTCATTTTATTGTTTCCATTGTGGCTTCACTTCTACTTTGTTTTATTCTTAGTGTCAAACCTAGTATATTTTTACATTGTAAAAAACAAGCAAAAAAAGTAATGAAAAACCTTTTAGTGAGGAATATATATGTTGTTGCTCTTATGTGCTATCGAGTTGCCTGAAACTCATAGAAACCCTACGTACAACAGCTCTGAAGCTTGCTTTGTCCTGAGCCAGTCTGACTATGACACATCTATTCCCATTGTCCCTGTTACTTTATCAGTTCATCTCTTCTGGGTCTTCCTCTCCTGTGCTGACTCTCCACCCTTCAGAGCATGATGTCTCTTTCTTCAAGAACCGGTCCCTCCTGGCTATATACTCAAAATATGTGAGACAGAGCTTCAAAATCCTAGCCTCCAAGGAGAAACTTGGTTTCACACTCTCCAAGACAGACCTATTTGTTTTCTTGGTGATCAATGGTATGTTCAAGACTTGCATGTGCATAATTGATGGTCTTTCCTGCAAGAGCACCTGATTTAGTTTTCACTGTTGATATTGAACTTCTTCAATGATTTCTTCCACAGATATAATTGATCTGATTTCTGTGCATACATATAAAATATAATTGGGACTAGAAAAGATGGGGTAATACCATGCATGTTTTTGTTGTTGTTGTTATGTGCCATTGAGTCGCTTGCGATTCATAGCGACCCTATGTACAAGAGCTCTAAATGCTGTTCTATCCTGTGCCAACCTAGCCATCTCAAATGCACTTATTCCCACCGCTCCAGTCACAGAATCGATCCATCTCATTAAAGGTCTTCCTCTCCTTCGCCGCCCCTCCACTCTGCCAAACATGATGTCCCTCTCCAAGGACCAGTCCCTGCAACATGCCCAAAATACGTCAGATGAAGCTTCAGAATCCTTGACTCCAGGGAACTAATTTTATAAAACAAAACATATATGAAAGATTGTAGGAAGCACAATGTAAATTAAAGATTGTATAAAATACTATGTACATGAATAAAACACAATGTAATCTAATTATAGTATGCAAATCAATTAAAACAAGGAAAAAATATGACCAGTATGTTAGCAATGTCAAATGACTAATAAACTAACACCTTATCAGAGTTTAACATTTCAGAGATCATAATCTGCTGTACATTTTATCTAAATTTCCATCTTTTATAATAGTGATAATGAATTCAAAGTATTGCTTGTCCTTCATTAAATCCTCTCAAAAGCTCTGTGAAGTAAGTGCATTGCAAGGTTTAGTAACTGTTTTCTGGTGAAAAGAAATTGGATACAAAGAAATTCTGAGTCATCTGTGGTGAATCAGTAACTGAATGGAATTCTACCAAATTTCTTAAATCCTGTTAAGGGATTCTATATGTACCTCCTTAGGAAATTAACACAACAAGAAAATTATAAAATTAAAATAGAACTAAATCCTTTCCAATCACTGCACTAGTCATAGCATTCTAGCCTATTATTTCTAACAGTGAATAATACAAGCACTATTTTGAGATGTTCAAACTTAATATAGTTTTAGATGGCATCAAATCAGCTAATGTAGCTAGCTAGACACACATTTCTTGTGCTCTTCTCAGTTATTGGCTTTATTTCAATGTGTTATTTGTATTGTTATGACAAAGTAACATGGGTAGAATTAGGACTGATAAGAATTAAACTAAATCTCCTTAGGGCAATAATACAGTTGTTCTGTTGTAAGCCATATTGTCTTCCAGAGAAGTGAAATGGAAATTCAACATTGCTAAATTAGTGAAAAAAAGAAATGCTGGGTTTTTTTAAAAATTTTATTTTAAAAAATGTGAAAATCAATATGGTATGCTATAAATAATGGATGTTGTTATATGTTGTTGGGTCAGTCGCAACTCATAGTGACACTATGCACAATAGTTCTGAACCTTATTCTATCCTGAGTCAAGCTCACTGTCTCTAATACTCCTACCCTCATTACCTCAGTTGCTAATCAATCTAGCTCCTCCTTTAGGGTCTTCGTCTCTTGCACTGTCCCTCCATCCTTCCAAGTATGATGTCGTTCTTCAGGTCCGGCCCTCCTGTCAACATGCCGAAAGTATATGAGCCAGAGCTTCAAAATTTTTGCCTCTAAGGAGCAACTTGGTTTCACCTATTTTAGGAAAAACCTGTTCTTTTGGCAGTCCATGGTATGTTCAATACTCTTCAACACCACAATTCAAACACATCAGTTCTCTGTCGTCCTTAGTCATTGTCCAGCTCTCTGATGCATTGTTAACAATTGCAAAGACCATGACCTGAATTAGGCACACTTTAGTCTCCAGACTGACATCGCTGCTCTTTAGAACTCTGGAGTAGTCCTGGGCAATAGATTTTTTTAATGCAATTCATTTTTTGATTCCCTGACTACTGGTGCCAAGAGTATTAATTGTGGAACCAAGCAAGCTGAAATTGTTAACAATCTCAATCTCTTTTCTGTCTATCATAATGCTGCCAATTGGCCCTGTGGTGAGAATTTTTGTCTTCTTGGTGTTGAACTTCAATCCACAGTGAAGACTATAGTCCTTGATCTTTAGTAGCAAATGCTTCAGGTCCTTTTCATTTTTTAGTGAGCAACATTGTGTCATCTGCATATAGTAGATTGTTGATGAGTCTCCAATTTTGATATAGCATTCTTCCTCATAAACCAGCCTCCCGAATGATCAGTTCCACTTACAGATTGAATCTTAGGGAGCCAGGACACATCACTGACACACTCTTTTCCTGATTTTGAGCCATGCAGTGTTTCCATGCTCTATTTTGAGGACGGCTTCCTGACCCAGGTGTAGGTTTCACATGAGCACAATCAGGTCTTGTGGGACAGAATTCTAATTAATACCAAGAAAATAAGCTTAATATGTTTTTTTTCTTGTTTAATAACACAAGAACTGATTATAAATTTTGAACTAACAAAAGCATGTCTTCTTACAAAAAACTGTTTAAAGTATATCTACAATATGGAAAAAAAGAGGATACAGAGAATACAAAAGTATTGGACACTACTGTCTTGAATTTTGGCATATGAGGAAAAAAGAAGCAATTGAACCAATCTATAACCAAAACCATATACAAATGAGAAAGACCAGTGAAGTGTGACCATTTTTTGTCAGTTTGTCATACTGTGGAAGTGTATATATTACTCTGATGCAGGCAACTATGTCACTAATTCTTCAAATACTAAGCAAGTTCAAGCATAGTGGACTGGTTTCAGTGGAGCTTTCCAGCTAAAATAGATCAAGAAGAAGGATTGATTATGTAGTTCAGACACTGTGGGCCTTTTTAAGACCTTATGAATAATAGCAAATATCATGCTGACTGATTAACCTTTCCAGTTGGAAGGGAATAAAAATATGCCTAAAAATAGCCACCTTTTCATCCTAGAATCAAGCATGGCAAGAGAATAATTTTTAGGATGTACATTTGCTGATAAACATGACTCAAAATGTGAAGAAATAATTGCAAATATCCAATGATAATTGGAATGTGAATGTTCAAAGCATACATTAAGAAAAAATTTAGTATTTTAAAATATTAAGTGAAATATTCTAGGCATTGTTGTGTTTACATGCCCTCGATTATGACTCAGAGCGAGCCATGAACAACAGATATAAACCCAGTCTTATCCTCTGCCATCCTCATCATCTCTGACACATTTGAACCCATTGCTGCAGTTACTTTGTCAATCCTCCTATTGAGAGTCTTCCTCTATTTCACCGAACCTCCACCTTTCAAAACAAGGAATAGACTCTGTAAGCAACATGCTCAAAATATGTGAAAGAAAACTTCACCATCCTTGCCTTCAAGAAGCCCACTGACTCTACTCTTTTCAAAACGTAGCTGTTGTTCTCTTGACAGTTGTGAGATATTTAGTACTCTTCTCCAACACAACTAAAGGCGCTAATTCTTCTTTTGTCGTGCTTATTCATTGTCCAGCTCTCAGATGCGTAACAAGTAATTGAAAACACTATGGCCTGAATCAAGCACAGTTTAGTCTTCAAACTGATTTCTCTTCAGCAGATTGGTGAGGTCCCTGACAGTGGACTTGTCCAATGCAATACATCTTATCTCCTGACTAGCTAGTATCAAGAGTGTTGAATGTGAATTCAAGATGAAATCAGTAACAATTTCAATTTTTTTATCCAGCTATCATGATATTGCTTATTGGTCCAGTGGTGAGGATGTTCATCTTCTTGATGTTGAGATAAAATCTATATTGAGGGCTGTAGTCTTTGATCTTCTGCAACAAGTGCTTCAAGTCCTCCTTACTTTTGGTAAGCAAGATGAGTCATTTGCATAATGTAGGTTGTTGATGAGCTTTCTTCTGATCCTGATGCCATATTCTCTTCACAGGATCCAGCTTCTTGAATGATCTGCTCAGCATACATATTGAATAGAAGTAGAATTGAAGAAAGGATATGAATTTGATGCACAGCTTTCCTGATTTTAAACTATGCACTGTTTCCTTCCTTGTTCTGTTTGGAAAACTGCTTCATTCTATAGGGGTAGGTGTCATATAAGCATATTAAATGTTCTGGGATTCTCATTCTTCACAATGTTAGTCATATGTCATATTTTATGATCTTAGTCATATCTTATGATCTACACAGTCAAATATGCCTTTGCATAGTCAATAAAACATAGATATCATTCTTCTAGTATTCTCTGCTTTAAAGTCAGAATCTATCTTACATCAACAGTGATATACGTAGTGCCATGGCCTATTGTAATCCCAGCTTGAATTCCTGGCAGTTCTCTATTAATACACTCTTCTAGCTGTTTTTTTATGATCATCAGCAATATTTTTCTTGCATGGGGTAGTAATGACATTGTTCAATACTTTACACTGTCTGTTGAATTGCCTTTCTTGGGAAAGGAGATATATATTGATGTCTTCCAGCCAGTAGGCTAGGCAGTTGTCCTCCAAATTTTCTGGTATAAACTAGTGACTACGCCTAGGACTACATACATCTGTTAGTTTAAACATGCCAATTGGTAGTCCATCAATTCCGGGGGCCTTATTTTTTGTCAATGCCTTCTGTGCAGCTTGAATATCTTCCTTCAATACCCCTGGCTCTTGATCACTTCCTAAAATATTTCAGTGTCAGTAAATTCTTTATGATACACTGACTGTTAATTATTTCCATCTCCTTTTAATGCTTTCTGGATCATTTAAGACGGATGGTATCTTTTGGTATTACAATACAAGGCTCGACAGTTATTTTGCCTTGAGATGTGTTCTTCCCTTTTTATTCTCCAATTTTAACTCTCTGCATATTTCATTATAATATGTTGCTTTGTCTTCTCTGGCTGCCTCTTGAAACCTGTTTAGCTCTTTTTATTCAGTGTCTCTTTCCTTTGTTTTGACTTCATGATGCTCTAGGGCAATTTTCAGAGTCTCTTCTGGAATCCATTTTGGCATTTTCTTTCTCCTCTGACGCTATAATGATGGTTTGCTCTCTCTTTTATTTATTTATTTTCCTTTTTTTAATAATTTTAATGAACATTTACAGAGAATTTGGATTTCCATTCATTCATTGCTGCACTTCTCTCCCCGCCCAGCCCTATCCCCCCTGCCCCCCAGTTCGCTCCTCTCTTTCAAAAGTAAAAGAAAGACTCCCTCCCTGGTACACAATCC
>NW_006399808.1:11476613-11486723 GCF_000299155.1 Elephantulus edwardii | reverse complement strand
GATTAGCTATTGTGAAGGGTATTGTTTTTCTTAGCTCCAGCTCTGTATTCTCTTTGTCACTGTAGAGAAATCCAACTGATTTTGTATGTTGATCTTGTATCCTGCTACTTTGCTGAATTGGTCAACTACGTCTAATAGTTTTCTTGCTGAGTCTTTAGGGTTTTCTAGGTATACTATCATCATGCATGTCATCTAATTTTTGACATCTTCCAATTTTCCTACATTTATACTTAGTACATTCCACATCTCAGCTATTAAAAGATGTTTGTAGTTGTTTCTCCTCATTTTGAATGACTTCTAATCTCAGTTCTACCTCTAATATTTAGGCTGCTGGAATTCCTCCATGGTTCATAAGATCTTCAGAGGTCTATTATCTCAGAAGTGGATGGTTAATCCTGCTTCCTAATCTTTTAATCTGGGAGTTCTGCTGAAACCTGCCTGTCATAGTTGACTTCTGACATTTGAAACACCCGTGGCATAATTTCCAGTATCACAACAATCTCTAAGTTCCCCAGTACAGCAAACTAACAGAAAAGTGCTATACCAATAAGAACATACAGTAAATAAGAGGGCATATACACACCTGAAATGTGAAGTAATTAACAACATGCATCATTCTTTCAGTACAATGAACTGACAGATAGTTATTGTACCTCTAACAATATACCATAAAGACAATCAGGCACATGAATATCCTGGTGCAGGACACTTTCTGTGGCCCCATCTGAGGCCCATGGTAGTGTGGTAGGATAGAATCTCACATGGAGGTGCTATGGTATGGCACGATCTTTGGTGCTAGTACTTTCCACAAAATTTAAAAGTTACAAGATCCAAGGCTCCAAATGTGAGAGGGAGATGAGTTAACTTTTTTTTTTCTTTCCAGACACAGATCTGCTTCAGACCCAAGGTATTAGTGAGTAAAAAGGAAACGATAACTTATTTTTTTTTAAATTTAAATACTGGTGACTGTACTGAGAATAACATATTGAAAAGGAACAATTAAAAAAAAGTAACCTTTTTTGAAAGAAGTTTTAAGATCTATACTAACATACAACACTATCTGTTATATGAAAACATGCCTAACAAAGAAAACCAATTAGTAGCACTATTGTTTAAATATATGCACCCATAACTAAGGCCAAAGGTAAGTAAATAGAAGTTCTCTATCAAGTTCTGCTACCTGAAATTCATTGTACATCCAATCAACTCATAATTACTGGTGATTGCAATGAGAAAGTTGGAAGCAGAGAAGAAGAAACCATTGTGGGAAAATGTGACTTGATCATTAACAAGACACTGGTCACCATATGATAATTTTTTTTAAGGTAAATTACTTCTTAATTGTAAATACCTTTTGTCCACAACATAAACAGTGAGTGAAATAATGGATGTGAGCCTGGCATATACTGTGCTGATGGCACGAGATTACCCAAAATTCCCATCTGTTGTTCATAGAGACTCTATGAGTCTTAGTTGAATTGAAGGAATCTACCAACAACAAAAACACACATAAACCTTGTCAGCTGGTATGCCCAAGAGATCAAATTGACCACATCTATGGAAAGATTGACCTACCTTCCAGAATCCAACTGATTCATACAGGAGGCTTCAAGCTGAAGGAACAGTAGGTGACATGATCTTTAAATCAAACAAAAATCCAGACCTGTTGCCTTAAGTCAGTTCAGAATTCCAGGGGTCTGCCACCTTACCTTCTTGAGTTTCTGAGGATGTAAACCTGGACTAGAGGAGAGTATCCATTCCACCCCCCACCCCCACCCGAGTAGCTGGCAGATTCAAACCACTGACCTCTTGATTAACATCATAACAGGTAATGCACTAGCCACCAAAGCCCTGTGGGTGCCATAAATGAAGAGGCTGTTGTTTATGAATAAATACAATGCTGTCAGTACTGCTGTCAGTAGCTGTCATTCCAGGTTCTAACAGTTCCATTTTGATTTCATTAACAGCTCTGGGCTATAAATCAATCAGTAAATTGATCAGGACCTGTTGGGTGGGTCTTTGTATTTAAAAGCAATTTGGGCCCTCAGGGCATGTCAAATGTGTTTGGGGAGAACACTGTTCTAAGTGGTATAGCACTGTCTGTGAGTTTGCTGTACTGAGATAACTTAGGGTTGCTGTGATACTGAAATCTGTGCTACTGATATGTCAAATTCCATAACGGTCACCCATGATGGATAGGTTTTGGTGGAACTCCCTGATTGAGATAGTCTAGGAAGCAGGATTGGCCATCCACTTCTTAAAAAACAGGCCTTTGAAAGCCCTATGAACACTAGAGGAATAAGAGTTACACTAATATAGTGGTAAAGTCTAGATCAGAAGTCAGTTGAAATTAGGAAAAGCAATAACAAACATCATTTACTTTGGGCATGTTGCTAGAAGGAACTATTTCTTGGAGAGGGACATGATGCTGACAGGGTCACCAAACAAGAGAGTAGAACCCTCAACCAAGTGGATTGACATGGTGACTGCTGCAATGGGCTTTTGTGTGTCAGGAAGTGGAGGATGGCATGGAATAGAACAGGGTTCAAATCTATTGTTCATAGGGTTACTATGAGTTATACTTGACTTGATGGCACCTAACAACAGCATGAAAAGATACAAAGATGAAGCTTATACATCACTAGTCAACTGCAAGTGCTCATAATCAAGATGAAGCTGAAGAAATGGAAAGAAATTCAGTGAGAACTAATGTGTCATCTTGAATAATTCTCACCTCAATTTGAAGACCATTTCAAGAACAGACTTAACACATTGAATACTGGTGAAAGTAGACTAGAATTGTGCAATGACATCATGCATGAAGAAAATGAAAAGATTGAATTGTGTTCCAAAAATATGGTTCAACTTGACTTAGTCATGGTTCTCAGAACAAAGTGATCATTCTATGTACTGTAAATATTATTCTTTGATGTCAATGAGGCAAGATTAGGAGCAGTTGTGCAATGTAGGGAACTCTGGTCACCTGGTAATTAAGGAATTTCACAGCCAACCTTAAGAAAGTTTGAACCCATCACCAGTTTCACAGGAGAATGTTGGACAATTTTCTGCTGTGTGATTTGCAACCTCTGAAAACGTGCTGGAGGGTCAACTATGAGTTAGCCCTATTGGACGACAATGAATTTGTTTGAGCTATGCAATAATGTAATCATTCCCTGTTATGTGATATGAAATGTGGCATTTTATCTGTTGAAGGCTATCAGGGTGGAGGCAATATACTTAATTTTGTCATTTTGAGCTAATGAAAAAAGAATTTCTTTCCCTGGAGTGTGGCTGATGACACACACACACACACACACACACACACACACACACACACACACACTTTTCCCCTTAGTGAAGAAAAAGATGAAGAAGCAAGCAGAGATTGAAGGACCTCATTAACACCACAAAAGATGGCTATGAGTGGAGGATATCCTTTGGAGCATTGGCCCTGTGCTAGAAAGTTCCTAGACACAGGAGAAAGCTAAGACATAAAGAGATTTCAAAAGAATCCTAGGTCTACAAATGCTGAAGTTAAAAGTACCTTTATCCAATTGTCAGGGAGAGAAAGCCTTCTCCTAGAGCCAGTATCCTGAAGTTGTACTTTTGACCTCCTATGCTCTAAGTCAATAAATTTCTATTTGTTAATACCATTGACCTGTGATATCTGTAGTAGCAGTATCGAAAGAAAGAAAGAAAGAAAGAAAGAAAGAAAGAACCAAAATAGATGTTACAAGAGACTCTGAAACTTTCTCTTTAATGTATAGTAGCTAGAACAAATAAAATAAATGCATGAGTATAAGAGAAAAT
The DNA here is from genome assembly GCF_000299155.1 of Elephantulus edwardii. Taxonomy (NCBI): domain Eukaryota; kingdom Metazoa; phylum Chordata; class Mammalia; order Macroscelidea; family Macroscelididae; genus Elephantulus; species Elephantulus edwardii. The sequence goes on along the minus strand of NW_006399808.1, from coordinate 11,482,913 downwards.
TTCAAAAGGGTGTTGTATAAGACACCATAAAAGACTATAAAGAAATCTGCAAAGAAATCCCAGAGCATGAAAGTTGAAATGGACAGAAAAACTGTGAACCTCAAATTTCAATAGTGAAGAATTCTATGGGTAAAAGTACTAAATAATACAGGAAGCATCTAATAAAGTTGAAAGGAGTATGTGAATTACTGTACCAAAAAGAATTAGCTGATGGGCAATCATTTCAGGAGTTATCATACGACCAATAAGCAAGTGTATTTACAGAAAAAGTCAAACTGCATTGATGAGAAAGTCAAAGGCATTGACGAGAAAAAAGTGCGTAAGAAATGACAGAATATCATTCAAAATGCTTCAACAAATGGATGCAGCACTGAATGTGCTTACATGTCTATGTCAAGAAATTTGGAAGATAGATACCTGGCTAGCTTAATAGAAGAGATTCATATTTGAGCAAATCCTAAAGAGAAGTGATAAAATTAATAAACTATAGAACAATATCATTAGTATAACACACAATTAAAATCTACAGGAGGAACTAAAAAAGTTGGAACCATACATTGACTGAGAACTCTCTGAAATTTAAAGGAATTTGGATTGAGGAGTATCATTGTTTTCATATGATGGATGAAGCTGCCAGAAAGCAATGAGTACCAGCACGACATTTATGTGTGCTTTATTGGCTATGCAAAGGCATTTGACTTTATGGATTATACCATATATAGGTAATGTAGGAAATAAAGTTTTAGAGTACTTAATTTTGATCATACAGAATCCGCACATAGATAAAACAGAACAAGAAGATAACAGCATGATTTAAAATCAGAAAAAGTGTATGTCAGGATTGTATTCCTTCATAATGTTAGGAAAAGAGTCAGTGAAAAAGAGAAATATTCTTATAAAAATATCTTGACATAATCACTGCAACAATAGATTTAAGCATACCAATGATAGGGTCGATAATGCAGGAAGAAGCAGTAGTTTGCTTTGCAGTATGTAAATTGCTATGAACACGACAAACTGAATGATTCATAGGAACAAGTAAAGACAAGGTTTAAAATCTGAAATATTGCTTTGTACAAACATATCATCACCATTAATTGTCTTTTGTCTTAATATATTCATCATGAAATAATTCAAATTATTGACAATACTAATTTATTCATGCACTCATTCATCCATTTTTTCTTTAACAAATAATTTATTGAATGCATAACAATAGGACAATTGGCAGCAGTATGCTGAATGGAGAAGAGACTGAAGTTATTAATATCAGATTACTCAGCTTCACAATCAACACTCTTGGCACCAACAATCATGAAATAAAAAAGAAAAATTGCACTGGGGAAGTCTGTTGTCTGGGACCTCTCCAAAGTATTAAAGAGCAATGATGTCAGTCTAGGTACTAAGATATGCCTGATCCAGGCTATTGTCTTCTCAATTACTTGTAGTCATCAGAGAGCTGGACAAAAACTAAGGATGAGAGAATAAGAACTGATGTCTTTGAGCTTTGGTGCTGGAGAAAAGTATTGAACATACATGGACTTCCAAGAAAACAAACAGGTCTATTTTGGAGAGGATGAAAAAAATTTCTCCTTGGAAGCAAGGATTTTGGAGCTCCATCTCACATACTTTGGGCATGTGGCCAGGAGGGATCAGTCCCTGGAGAAAGACATCACATTTGGAAGGGTGGCGATAGTGCACAAGAGGAAGACTCCAGATGAGATGGAATGACAGAAAAACTGGGGTAGTGGAAGTAGGTGTGCCAGTGTCAGTGAGACTGGCTCAAGATAGGGCAGGGTTCAGAGCTATTGCATGTGGTGTTGCTATGAGTTGCAGATGACTCAATGACACATAATAACAATGCAATCTTTTTTTTTCTACATGTTACTCCATGGAAAAGGATCTTAAATGAAGAGCTTCATGCTGATTGAATTAACTCACAACACTCTTTCTTCCGTCAGCAAATTATGCTGTAAAAGCACACACATTTTCCGGAGAAGGCATCTTATATCTTGAGTTGTAAGTACAACTGTGGACATCAAACACACCTTGAAGAAAGAAGACAGCATGGTCAAGGTGGTACAACATGAATCTCACAGGACCCTATTTTACATAAGTAGGTGAAAGGAAAAAAAATCCATTGAAAATTCTTTGACTGAGCTTCACATCAACCTTAGATTTTTTAGACTCTTACTTTTCACCTTCCCAAGAGAAAAATATATCTGTTATGTGCTCAAATTAATTTGCTCCTTTCCAGTTCTCAGATAGATTAACTTGGACCTCTTAGACTCTGAGATTTTAATGATTGGATTTTAAAACAGACTACTCCACTTTTCTCAGGTTCCAACTTGACATGTAGAGGTTTTTCTTCACCTAATTACAAGGATCTTGAATAAACAAATCAAGAATTTCTTTTTAAATGGATGCTGTGTGCATATAAAGTACTTTTCCTGAAGGACAATTTGAGCCAACTCTTTCTTCTTTTCTATCTTCTTTGTGTAGGATAGCTTTTAATTTTGTATAAGTATCTGGGTTTTCCTCCTGATATTCATTGTATAAAATCAGTTAGTTAGGACTTTTGGCTGAGATTTTAAATTCTTATTGAATCATTTGACTTATTCTCATGACCAGCTTTTATCAATTTTTTTTTCAGGTGGTGCGCTGTGAGCTAAAGCCTAGAGAAAAATATAAGAAAGTCTCTCCCTTCTAGGAGCTTTAGTGTTTAGTAAGTAAACCACATCAATGAAGCAACTTCAAATAATACTTTGAAAACAAGTTTCAGTTAAGTGTTCATTCTATATAGTGCCAACAGTTTATTTTTCATTAAAATGAGTTTTACATTTTAAACCATAAAGGGTGTTCTTAGTGCAAATTTTTCAAACTTCTGCAAATGTATATGTACACGTAACCACCACAACAATCACTATTATTGAGAGAAGTTTCAGTGTCTCCTTGCCCCACATTCCCTCCCATCTTTTTGTGGTTAAGGCTTCTTTCCTTTATTTCTGCCCATAGTGTTTGGAAATCATTTCCCCTATGGTTGTTGTTGATTGTGTTCTAGCTGAGCATGGCTCATAGCGACACTATGAACAAAAGGCCTGAAGCCCCTCTACAACTATTGACATTTATCAAAGTTCATAGAGTTTCCGGAGGCATGTTGTTTAGAAAGTAGATGCCACTCCTTCTTACTCCCTGATTTAAAATCCTACTACACTGCCATGGTAGTTAAGACAGCATGGTACTGGCACAATGACAGACACATAGATCAATGGAATAGAATTGAGAACTCGGAAATCAACCCGTCTATTTATGGTCAACTGATTTTTGAGAAGGAGATGAAATCAGTTAGGTAGGGAAATGATAGCCTTTTTAACAAATGGTGTTGGCACAATTGGAAAACTATCTGCTGAAGACTTAAGCAAGATCCGCACCTCACTTCACGTACAAAAACCAACTCAAGGTGGATCATGGACCTAGGTAAAAACCAAGGACTATAAACTTCATTCAAGAAAAGCTTGGAAGAACTTTAGTAGTCCTAATCCACAACATAAACAGTCTTCCAAGTATCCTGAAAAATCTGCAACCAGGAGAAGATAAAATATATGAATGGGACCTTCTAAGAATCAAATCCCTATGCACATCCAAAAACTTCTCCCACAGGGTAAAAAGGGAAGCCACAGACTGGGAAAAAGTATTTGGTAATGACATGTCAGATAAGGGACTTATACTTGAGCACCACAAGATAAAGGTAAATAATCCAATCAAAAAATGGGCACAGGGTATGAACAGACACTTGACCAAAGAAGACATTCAGATGGCCAACAAGCACATGAAGAAATGTTCAAAGTCCCTAGCCCAGAGAGAGATGCAAATCAAGACAACTATGAGATATCACCTCACTCCAGTAAGACTAGCAAAATTTAACAGAACGGCAAGCAACAAATGCTGACGAGGTTGTGGAGAAACTGCAATCCTTATTCACTGTTGGTGGGCGTGTAAAATGGTGCAACCACTGTGGAAAGTGGTGTGGCGCTTTCTCAAAAAGTTGCAAATAGAGACACCATCGGATCCAGCAAGCAAGACCACTACTGGGAATATACCCTAAAGAGACTATAACCACCATCCAAGCAGATATATGCACATCCATGTTTATTACGGCTTTGTTCAGAATAGCAATGATTTGGAAACAACCTAAGTGCCCATTAACAAATGAATGGATAGAGAAGCTCTGGTATATTTACACAATGGAATACTGTACTGCATTGAAAAACAAGAAACTCATGCAGTATTATTCAAAATGGGTGACCCTGGAGGACATTATGTGAGTGAAATATCTCAGTCACAAAAGGACAAATACTGTATGGTGCCACTGTTGACGTCAAGGTGGGGGTAAGACTCAGAAAAACTGGATAAATTATGTATGCTGCATTGAAGCCTATGAGTGAAAGAACAGTTTAAAAGTAATATATTTTAGGGCATTATGATTATCATATGAGTTTGGAATGAGGGTTGTAGAGTGGTGTATACTCAGGTTGAGGGTGGGGAGGTGCGGGGGGATGAAGAAGTTTTTTTCTTTTGCTTTTCAAGAAGAGCGAACTGGGGCTGGGGGTGGGGTGGCCGGGGAGAAAATTACAACAATGAATGAATGGAAATCCAAAATCTCTGCAAATGTTCATTGAAATTAATAATAATAAAAAAAAGAAAGTAGATGTCACTCCTACTTTAAAACCTGTCATAAAATATTGGTTGAGTTGCCTGTGATGCATTGCAATTCTATGTAAAGCAGCTTTGAATCCTTACCTGTCCTGAGCCAGTCTCACTAATTCTGACACACCAACCCCTATCGCCTGAGTTACTGTATCAATTCATCTCATCCGGGATCTCCCTCTCCTGTGCTGTCCACCCTTCTGAACATGATGTCCTTCAAGAAGGACAGTCTAGCCTGACCATGTGCCCAAAGTAAGTGAGGTATTTGTTTTCTTGGCAGTCCATGGTATGTGCAAGAATCTTCTCCAGCACCACAACTCAAAGGCATTTCTTCTTCTGTCATTCTTAGTCATTGTCCATCTCTCTGAAGCATAATAAGTAATTGAGAATACCATGGCCTGGATTTGATGAAACTTTGTATCTAGATTGACATCATTGCTCTTCAGTACTCTTTTAATTTCCTGACTGTTGGTGTTAAAAGTGTTGATTGTGGCTCTGAGCAAGCTGTAATTGCTAAAAACCTCAATAATTTCTCCATCTATTATGGTGCTGCCAATTGGCCCTGTGATGAGAATTTTTATCTTCTTGGTGTTGAGCTTCAATCCATATTGAAGACTACAGTCCTTGACCTTTTACAGCAAGTGCTTCAGATCTTCTTCAGTTTCAGCAAGCAAGATTGTGTCATCTGCATATCATAGGTTGTTAATAAGTCTCCCTCCAATCTTGGTGCCATACTTCTCATAAAGTCCTGCTTCCCGAATGACTGGTTCTGCATACAGATTGAAAAGGTATGGGGACAGGATGCATCCCGGATGCACTGCTTTCTTGCTTTTGAACCATGCAGTGTTTTTAGGGTACTTGGAAGACTGTTCATGCTGGGGATTAGTGTTTCTAAGGTTCTTCCAAGCATATCTCTAATGAAATTTATAGTATTTGTTTTTAGTCCTAGGTCCTTGCTCGATCCACTTTGAGTCGGTTTTTGTGTATGATGTGAGGTATGGATCTTATTTGAGTTTTCTGCAGATGGTTTTTCAATTTTGCTAACACTATTTGATAAAACAGATGTTGTTTCCCCTCTTAACTGAATTCATCTCCTTGTCAGAAATCAATTGACCATAGGTAGATGGGCTGATATCTAAGTTCTCTATTCTATTCCATTGATTTATGTGTCTGTCATTGTATCAGTACCACACTGTGTGGACCACTCGGCAATGTAGTAAGATTTGAAATCAGGGAGTTAAATGTCTCCTACCTTGTTTCTCTTTTGTAGGGAGTGTTTTGCTTATTTGGGGGTCTCTTCATTCCAGATGAAATTGGAGATTGCCTTTTCCTTCTTGTTAAAGAATGGAATTGATATTTGTATTAGGATTGCATTGAACGTGTGTAGGTTGCCTTTGGTAAGATTGTCATTCTGAAATAGCAGGCCTCTGAAAACCCTATGCACAACAGAACACACGCAGATTAACAAAAAGGGCAACCTAGGTAGAACCATCAAGTATGGAAACACAAGGGAGGAGGAACAGCTGTAAGCAGACCCTAGTGATTGGTACATGGAATGTGAGAACCATGAATGAAGGAAAATTAGAAATTGTT
>NW_006399808.1:11463680-11474108 GCF_000299155.1 Elephantulus edwardii | reverse complement strand
CGCAGGATAGAGCAGGGTTTAGAGCTGTTGTGCATAGGGTCGCTATGAGTCGGAAACGACTCGATGGCACATAACAACAACAACAACAACCATGAGAAAGGTATTTTCCTCCATTTCTTCAGTTATCTTTTTGCTTCTTGTTATAATGTTTTATAATTTTCTTTGAATAGATCCTTTGTATTTCTAATTAGATCTACTCCCAAGTATTTAATCTTTTGATTAGCTATTGTGATGGGTAATTTTTTTTTACCTCTAGTTCTACATTCTTTTGCTACTGAAGAGAAATTCAAGTGATTTTTATATGTTGATCTTATATCCTGCCATTTTACTGAATTGGCCAACTATGTCCAGTAGTTTGCCTGCTGGGTCTTAAGGGTTTTCTATGTATACTATCATATTATCTATATATAGAGATAATTTTACCTCCTCTTTGACAAGTTGGGTACCTTTTATTTCATCCCCTTGTCTTTTTGCTATCGCTAAGACTTGTGATACAATATTGAATACGTGAGGTGGTAGTGGGCATTCTTGCCTAGTTCTTGTTCTCAAAGTTAATGCCTTTAACCTCTCTCCATTGAGAACAATGTTGGCTCACAGGTTACTGTAAAGACTTTTAAGTATGTTGAGGAAATTCCCTTCTATTCCTATTTTGTTTAGTATTTTAATCAAGAAAAGATGTTGGATTTTGTCAAAGGCCTTTTCTGCATCAATTGATAGGATCATGAGGTTCTTGTTCTTAGCTTTGTTAACGTGATGAATTACAAGGATTGTTTTTCTTATGTTGAACCATCTTCGCCTAACCATTATGCATTCCACTTGGTCATGGTGAATTTTTTTTTTCATATATCATTGGATTATACTGGCCAGGATTTTATTCATGATTTTTGCATCTATGTTCAGGAGAAATATTTCCCTATAGTTTTCTATTTTGGCAGTATCTTTACCTGGCTTTGGTATCAAAAATATGTTTGCTTCATAGAATAAGTGTGGGAGAATTCCATCTTTTTCTATTTTCTGAAATATTTTATATAGAATTAATGACAGTTCTTTGAATGTTTGAAAAAATTCACTAGTAAAACCATCTGGTGTAGGACTTTTTTGGTTACCTTTTCAATTTATTTTTTTGTAATGGCTCTTTTCAGGTATTCAGTTTTGGTTTGCATCAGTTTAAGTAGTTCGTGATTTTCTAAGTATTTGTCCATTTCCTCTAGGACTTCATGTTTCTTTGAGTATAGTTTTTCCTAGTATTCTATTGTTGTTGTTGTTGTTACGTGCCATCGAGTAGCTTGCGAATCATAGAGACACTATGTACTATAGCTCTAAACTCTGCTCTGTCCTGTGCCAATCTCATTGTCTCTGACACACTCATCCCGATTGCCCCAGTCACCGAATCAATCCACCTCCCAGAGGGCCTTCCCCTCCTGTGCCTGCCCTCCCAAGCATCATGTCCTTCTCCAAGGACCGGTCCCTCCTTACAGCATGACCAAAGTATGTCAGATGAAGCCTCAGAATCCTTGCCTCCAAGGAGCAGCCCGGTTTAACCCTCTCCTGGATGAATCTGTTTGTTTTCCTAGCAGTCCATGGTACCCTCAACACTCTTCTCCAACACCAAAGCTCAAAAGCATCAGTTGTCCTTCTATCCTCCCTGGTCATTGTCCAGCTCTCTGACGCATAACTAGTGCTTGCAAAGAACATGGCCTGTACTAGATGCACCTTAGTCTCCAGAGATACACTGTTGCTCTTCAGTACTTTAGAGAGGCCCCTAACAGTAGAATTTCCCATCGTAATATGTCTTTTAATTTCCTGCCTGCTGGTGCCAACAGTATCGATTGTGGAGTCAAGCAAATTAAAGCTGTGAACAATCTCAATCTCTTCACCATCCATCCTGATGCTGCCAATTGATCCAATGGTGAGAATCTTTGTCTTCTTTACGTTGATCCTTAATCCATATTGAAGGCTGAAGTCCCTGACCCTCAGCAGCAAGCATTTCAGGTCCTCCTCAGTTTCAGCAAGCAGGGTTGTGTCATCTGCATAACGCAGATTGTTGATAGATCTTCCACCAATCCTTATGCCGCATTTCTCCTCATAGAGCCCAGCCTTCCAGATGATCTGTTCTGCATAGAGGTTGAAAAGGTATAGAGACAGGACACATCCCTGGCATATGCCCTTCCTAATTTTGAACCATGCAGTGTTTCCTTGCTCTGTTCTGACAACTGCTTCTTGGTTCAAGTATAAGTTTCAAATTAGCATGATCAAGTGTTCTGGGATTCCCATTCTCAGAGTTAGCCACAGTTTGTTATGGTCCACACAGTCAAACACCTTTGCATAATCATGGAAGCACAGATAGACATTCCTCTGGTACTCCCTGCTTTCAGCCAAGATCCATCTAACATTAGCTACAATATCCCTAGTACCACGACCCCTTCTAAACCCAGCCTGAACTTCTGGCGGTTCTCTGCTGATGTACTGTTCCAGTCATTTTTGGATAAACTTCAGCAGGCAGGATCTTGCTTGCATGTGAAATCAACAATATTGTTCTATAGTTTCCACACTCTGTTGAGTCACCTTTCTTTGGAATGGGGACAAATATAGATCTCTTCCAGTCAGTTGGCCAAGTGGTTGTTCTCCAGAGTTCTTGACACAACTTGGTGAGCATGTCCAGGGCAGCATCAGTTAGCTGAAATATGTCAATTGGTATACCGTCTATTCCCGGGGCCTTATTTTTTTGCTATTTCCTTCAAAGCAGCTTGAACTTCCTTCACCACCATAGGCTCTTGCTCATATGTTGTTTTATGAAATTCTGTGTCTGCCAATTCCTTTTGATACAATGACTCAGTATATTCTTTCCATCTTCTTTTGAAACTTCCTGGATGGTTTAATGTTCTGCCTAAAGCATCCTTGATTATAGCAACTCGAGGTTTGAATTTGTTCTTCAGTTCCTTGAGATTAAGAAATTCCGAGTGAGTTCAACCCATTTGGTTTTCTGGCTCCAACTCCTTGCACATTTCATTGTAATATTTTACTTTGTCATCTCACTCTGCCTTTTGAAATCTTCTGTTCAGCTTTTTAGTATCTTGAATTCTTCCTTGTGTTTGGCTTCTCTGCGCTTCAGTGCAATATTCAAAGTTTTTTTCTGACATCCATTTTGGTCTTTTCTTCCTCTTCTGTCTTTGTAGTGAACGTTTGCACTCTTCTTGGATGATACCCTTGATATCCTCCCACAACTCATCAGTCTTTGCTCATTCGTGGTCAAGGCCTCAAACCTGTTCTTGAGATGGTTCTGAAATTCGGCTGGGATAGACTCAAAGTTATATTTTGGTTCCCATGGATTCATTGTAATTTTACTCAGCTTCAGCTTGAACTTGCATATGAGAAGTTGGTGGTCTGTTCCACACTCGGCTCCAGGCCTAGTTTTCACAGCTGATATTGAGCTTCTCCAGTGGTTCTTTTCACAGATGTAATCTATCTGATTCCTATGCATACTGTCAGGTGAGATCCATGTGTATAACCTGCGTTTATGTCTCTTAAAATGTATTTGTGATGAATAAATCATTGATTGTGCAAAATTCAATCTTTCTCTCTCCAGCTCCATTTCTGTCTCTGAATCCTTGTTTTCCGACTACTGATTCTTCTTCTCTGTCCCAACGTTTGCATTCCAGTCACCCATTATTATAAATGCTTCTTGATTGCATGTTCGCTCTATCGCTGACTGTAAAAGTTGGTAGAAATCTTCTATTTCCTCTTCTTTGGCTCTGGTTGTTGGTGCATATATCTGAATGATAGTGGTATTCACTGGACTTCCTTGTATGTGTATAGATATTATCCTGTCACTCACAATATTGTACTTCAAAATGGATCTAGAAATGGCTCTTCTAACTATGAAAGCAACCCTATTTTTCCTCACCTTTTCATCTCCGGAGTAGTATATCATATGATCATCCAATTCAAAATGCCCCATGCTGCTCCATCTCATCTCACCAATGCCTAGTATGTCAATATTTATTCATTCCATTTCCTCCTTAACAATATCTGATTTTCCTGCATTCATGGTTCTCACATTCCATGTTCCAATCACTAGTGTCTACTTACAACTGTTCCTCTTCCTTTGTGTTTCCATACTCAGTTGCCCTTCCTGTCTTTCCACGTGTGTTCTGTTGTACATAGGGTTTTCAGAAGCCTGCTATTTTGGAAGTGGATGGCCAATCATTCTTCTTAGAGTGTGCCAATCTGAATGTTACCTTTTTTAATTTTAGTTGGTCCCATTGTGACATTGCCCGTTTTATCTCTTGTTCAGATGATTTGTGTCTTTTCCTTCTTTTCTTTTGTTAGTTTTGCTAGTGGTTTATTGACTTTATTGACCTTTCAATTATTTTTCTGTTTTCTATTTCATTTATTTTTGCCCTAATTTTTATAATTTCAGGTGTTTTTCTTTTTGAGTGTGTAGACTTATCTTTCTGTTATTTTTCAATTTATTGGTGATGTTTTGTTATTGAGTTAATGGTCATTTTTCTGCCCTGCCTTTCAATGTTTTTGCTTATTGCTACAAATTGACCACTGATTACTGCTTTGGCTGTTCTCCAGAAATTTTGTTAAGTGTTTTCTTTGTCATTTGTTTCAAGAAACTTTAATTTCACTTTTTATTTCTTCTAGTACCCACTCATGTTCAAGCAAGGTGTTGTTCAGCTTCCAAATGTATGGATTTTTTTCTTCTCTATCTTCTTCTTATTAATTTCTAATTTTGTTGCATTGTGATCTTAGAAGATACTTTGTATTATTTATATCCTTTTGAAATCATTGATGCTTGCCTTGTGACCTAAAATGTGACCTATTCTGGAGCACTTCTCATTCACATTGGAGAGGAAGGTATACTATGCTTTTGGGGGCTATTGTAAGGTTTACTTCTTTGGCATCTTTGTTGACTTTCTGGAACTACTATCTTTATTATAAGTGGTGTATTCAAGTCTCCAACTACTATAGTAGTGTTGTCTATTTCTTTTTTTTAATGTTTGTTGCATGTATTTTGCAGGTCTTTCAATTTTATTTCATTGTTATATCTTCTTATTCTATTGACCCCTTTATCATTATGTAGTGACCTTCCTTGTCCTTTGTGATGGTTTTGCATTGAAATCTATTTTATCAGAGATTAATATTAGTACTTTTGCTTTTTTTTTTCCATTTGCTTGGTATATTGTTTCCCCACACTTTTATTCTTAGTATTTCTTTATTTTCATTTTTCAGTTGTGTGTCTTATAGATAGCATATTAATGGATTTTGGTTTTTTATCCCATCTGCTACTCATTTTCTCTTCAGTGGTGCATTTAAACCATTCATCTTCAGAATGATTATTTAGAGACAAAGTTTCATTGCTATCATTTTGTTGAGGTCTTTTTAGTATCTTTGCTAGTTACTTTTATTCATCCTCAGCCTACTTTTTGTGGCACCTCTGAATTAAGGACATCTCTCAGTTTCCTGCAATGCTGGTCTTGTTTTTACATATTCCCTTAGGTTCTGTTTTTCTGGGAATATCTTGATATATCCTTCATAATTAATGGACAGTTTTGCTGGGTACATATATGTATGTATTTTTATTTTTTTTTTCTCATTTTTCATTATGCCTGGAAAGTTTTCTTTTAATTTTCTTCCACAACTTTTTCGGTGCCTTTAGTTGCTCATTTCTGTTCTGGGATTCCAATTATGTGCATGTTATTTCTCTTGATGGTGTCCCACATTATTATCTCTTTTTCCTTCCTTTTTGATTCTGCTTTTTGTTCTAGCAGACTAGTGGTGACCATATTATCTACTTTTTAACTTATTCTGTATCGATCTCTTCAACATGTTCCTGGATCCCTCCAACATGTTGATAGCATCAGAATCACTTGTCCTCATATTTTAGATTGTGGTTTCTTGTTTTTCCAGAGCCTCTAATGCTTAGTTTGTTTTATCTGTATTGTTTTTGAATTTCTATTTTTTTTTAAGATTCTTTTGGCTTTTGCTTATAGTGTTCTGTAATTCTGTAATCAAGTTTGTCTTTCACCCATTGGATATATTCAATCATTGCTCCTTTAAATTCTGTGTCAGAAGGTATCATCAGAATTTCTGGCTTCAGGAAATTCCTTGATACTGTGTCACTTGTTGAGGGTGACATCTTGCTTTGTGCTTGTGTATGGGGTGAAGTAGCCTTCTTCCTATGTAACATTGCTGTGATAGTGTTTTTCATGTCTGAGGTGACAGCAGGTTCTTGATCTGAAGTCCCTGATCCAGAAGAGGGTAGGACAGCTATCCTGCCTGGGTTTCTTTCTGCCATCTAACCCAAGGGAAGGTCTAATTCAGCTAAGTAGAGAAAAGGTCTGAGAAAGCAACCTCCTCTGTCAGACAACTGCCACAGCTAGGCTAGCCCAAGTTGCTTAAGACTAAAGGCAGTTGATGGACTGGACGTGCAGTACAAGCATAATCAGGCTATTTTCTATTTTGAAATATTATGATCAAAGCTCCTATAAGTGCTCAGGTTGCAGTGTGTGTGCGCCTAAAATTTCCTTTTATTTGGAAAATAGTTAAGAATGGGAATTTTTATTATATTGTAGCTGTCTCAATTTCCATGGTCTTTTAAAAACTCACCCTGTGTTTCTAGTAGTTCTCTGTCAATGTACTGTTCCAGTAATTTTTAGTAATCTGCAATATGATTTTGCTTGAGTGTGATATCAGCAATGTTGTTGTTGATTACTGTCAAGTATGACTCATAGTGACCCTATGAACAAAGGGCATAAAGCTTTTCTATAAGTACTGACATTTATCAAAGCTCATAGAATTTCCAGAGGCATGTTGTTTAGGAAGTGGATGCCACTCTTATTTCCAAGCCTGCCTTAAACTGGGAGCTTTACTAAACACTGTCCACCATAGGTAACTATTATTCTATTTGATACGCCAGTGGTAAAATCACAGCAACCCTGGGTTAACTCAGTACAGCAAATTGACAGAAGAGTGCTGTACCACTTAGAAGAATGTTACTTCAAAATATAATAACAACCGGTTCTTAAATGCAAAGGCCCTCTTTGAGGTCTTGTTGACTCCAAATAAGAGGCTTAAATAATTTTTTTTAAACCCAATATATTATGTTGTTGTTGTTATGTGCTGTTGAGTCATCTGCAATGTATAGGTACCCTATGTACAGCTATTATTCAATAATTTTCACATTGTGTTGGGTAACTCTTTTTTGGAATGGGAGCAAATATGAATCTCTTTCAGTCAATTGGCCAGATAGATGTCCTACAGATTTCTTGGCAGAAATGATGCTGAACCATGTCACCCAGTATACCATCATTTCCTGGGGCCACGTTTTTTACCAATTCCTTCAGAGCTGCTTGAACTACCTCTTTCTTAACCATTGTTTCTTGATCATATGTTATTTCATGAAATTCTTCTGTGACAGCCAATTCTTTTTGGTACAATGACTCTGTGTAGTTTTTCCAGCTTCTTTTGATGCTTCCTAGATCATTCACTATTCTGCCCATAGCATACTTAATTATTGCAACTCAAGGTTTGAATTTGCTCTTCAGTTTCTTCAGCTTAAGAAATACTGGATGGGTTAGTCCCTTTTGATTTTCTGATTCCAACTTTTTGCACATTTTATTATTATTCTTTCCTTTGTCTTCTTGAGCTGCCCTTGAAATCTTCTGTCTAGCTCCTTAACTTCCTGATTTCTTCCATTTGCTTTGGTTTCTCATTGTCCTAGTCCAATATTGAGAGTCTCTTCTGAAATATACTGCTGTCTTTTCTTCTTGTTCTGTCTTTGCAATGAGTTTTTGCGTTCTTTGTGAATATTTTTTGTTATTATTTCAGAGCTTATCTGGTCTTCATTAATTAGTGTTTAAACCTGAAATCAATTCCTGAGATGGGTTTTTAAATTAAGGTAGGATAGTTGTTGCTATTGTTATGTGCTGTCAAATCAGCTATGACTCATAGAGACCCTATGCACAATAGCTCTGAATCCTGCTCTATCCTGAGCCAATCTCACTATCACAAATGCACCTATTTTTATTACCCCAGCTACTGTATCAGTTCATCTCATCCAGCGTCTTCCTCTCCTGCACTGTCTCTCCATCCTTACAAACATGATGTCCTTCTTCAAAGACTGGTCCTTCTTGGGAACATGCCCAAAATATGTGGGGCAGAGTTTCAAAATCCTTTTGTCTAAGGAACAGCTTGGTTTCACCCTTTCCAAGACAGACTTGTTTGTTCCCTTGGTGGTCAGTGATATGATCAATACTCTTCTCCAGCACCACAACTCAAAGGCATCAATTCCTTTTCTTTCATTCTTGGTCATTGTCCAGCTCTCTGATGCATAGCAAGTAATTATGAATACCATGGCCTGGATCAGGTGTACCTTAGTATTTAGACTGCAATCCTTGTTCTTCACTCTGGAGATGTCCCTGACAGCAGATTATCCTAGTTTGTCTTTTGATTTCCTGACTCCTAGTGCTGAGAGTGTTGATTGTGGGACCAAGCAAGCTGAAATTGTAACAGTCTTGATCTCCTCTCCATCTATCATGCTACTACCAGTGGCCTTAATGTTGAGCTTCAATCCATATCACAGACTACAGTCCTTGACCTTCTGCAGCAAGTGAATCTCTCCTCATTTTCAGCAAGGAAGGTTGTGCAATCTGCATAACGTAGGTTGTTGATGAGTCTTCCTCCAATTCTGTTGCCACATTCCTCCTCATAAAGTCCAGCTTCTTAATTATCTGTTCTGCATACAAATTGAAAAGGTATTGAGACAGGACACATCCCTGACACGTTCATTTTCTGATTTTGAGCTATGAACGGTTCCCTTGCTCTGTTCTAGTGACTATATCTTAGTCCAAGGATAGGTTTCATAAGACTCATAGTGAGGTGTTTTAGGAATCCCATTGTTTATAAGGTTAGTCACAATTTGTTGTGATCCATGCAGTCAAATGCCTTTGCATAGTCAATGAAACACACATAGAAATTCCTCTCTCTACTTTCAGCCAAGATCCATCTGACATTGGCAATGATGTCCCTAGTGCCACAGACTTTTCAAAACCCAGCTTGTATTGCTTGTAGTTCTCTGTTTATGTACTCTTCCAAACCTTTTTGAATAATCTTCAGATGGATTTTGCTTATGTGTAATGTTAGAGATACTGTTTGATCATTTCCGCACTATTTTGGATCACCGTTTTTAGAATAGAAATAAATATTGATCTTTTTCAGTCAGTTGGTCAGGTGGTTGTCCTTCAGATTTCTTATACATTCTGGTAAGAACTTGGACTGATAAAAGAACAGATATGTCTTGGAAAAAGTGCAACCAGAATGGTCCTTGGAGACAAAGATGGCAAAACTTTGTTTTTCATACGTCAGACATGTAGCTAGGCAAAGCTATTCCTTGGAAAGGGACATCATGCTTGTAAAGATGAAAGTCAGTAAAAGAAAGAAAAAAACCACACAACCCAACAAGATGGATTGACATGGTGACTTTAGCAATGTACTCTGGTGTATCAGAGATGATGAGGATGGCACAGAGTAGCAGGGTTCATGTTGGCTACTCATAGAGTTGCTATGAGTCATACTAGATAGCACCCAACAACAACTTATTTCCATCTTTTTTATAATCTATTTCATATGGAAAGTCACTGGGTGATACAAGTAATGATTGCAAGTAACCAAAAAGCTGGAGACTCAAGTGCTCCCGAGGTACCTTAGAAAAGTCATAGAGAATTTTATGAAGCCCAAATCCACTATGATACACATGGGGTTGTCATAAACCAGCAAATTTTTTTCAAACGAAAGAAACTTGCCTGGGAGAAATGTGATTTTATTCTCTTACTCCTTTGAGGATTTTATGTTCTTATTCTTTTCAAGGATTAAGTTTTTGACATATAAATAATTTTCCATAACTCTGCTGGGGCATTACTTCCCTGAGGTAATTAGTATTGTCTGAATTGTAGAGAAGGTCACAGACTCCCACAAAAGCAGAAAAATACTATAGTTGAAATATTTAAATATTATCCAGCCTTCTTTTCACCCTAGATTAGAATGTAAAGTTTTTATTTTTTGCATTAAATAATGATTTTCTTAAAAAACCCTAGTATCTCAGCCAACTACATAATAGAAATCCAGTAAATATTTTTAAATAAATGAATTAAAACACAGTAATGAAAAAGTGGATATGGCAGGGATAGAAAGAGGGATTTATATGGATTGTTTATAAAGCAAATGGCAAAAAGTAGAGGATACCTTTCAGATCAAGAATAAATGATGTTTGTACAATTTTATTTATTAATATCACACAATAATTTATGATATCATTAATAAATATTTTACCTTCTAGTACATATTTTTCATCTATAAAATTATAGTCTGTGTGTTGTAGGTTTACCAAATAATTTATTAACAGATTTCTAAGGCAAAGTAATT
>NW_006399808.1:11462008-11463111 GCF_000299155.1 Elephantulus edwardii | reverse complement strand
GCCTTTGCATTGTGTTTCTGGAGAAGGATATCCAAAATGGACTGCCAAGAGAACAAACAGGTCTCCTCTGGAGAGTGAGAAACCAAGTTGTTACTTGGAGACAAGAATTTTAAAGTATGTCTCACATACTTTGGGCATGTTGCCAGGAAAGACAAGTCCTTGGAGAAGGGCATCATGCTTGGAAAGGTACAGCATAGGAGAGGAAGACCCTGGATGAAATGAGTTGATTCAGTAACTGGAGTAATGGGAGCAGGTATGTAGGAGACAATGAGATTGGTTCAAGATGGGGCAGGGTTCAGTTATTGTACATGGAATCACTGAGTGGCAAACAACTCAACAATACACAAGAATAAAAACAATATGGTGATTATTTCTTTTTAATAGTCAGTAGCTATGTAAAAAAACAATTGACTGTGTAGATCACAACAAAATATGGCTAACTTTGAGGAAAACGGGAATCCAAGAACACTTGATTGTGCTTATGCAAAACCTATACTCAGACGAAGAAGCAGTCCTCAGAACAGAGCAAGGAAACACTACATGGCTCAAAATCAGGAAAGGAGTACGCCAGACGTGTGTCCTGTCTCCATACCTTTTCAATCTGTATGAAGAGCAGATAATTTGAGAAGCTGGGCTTTATGAGGAGGAATGTGACACAATCATGCTGAGGAGGACCTGAAAAGCTTGCTGCAGAAGGTCAAGGCCTGTGATCTTCAATATGCATTAAAACTCTACATCAAGAAGATGAATGAATGGAAATCCAAAGTCTCTGTAAACTTTAATTAAAACAAATTAAAAAAAAATATGAAGATTCTCACCACTGGGCCAATTGGTAGAACAATTATAAATAGAGAAGAGATTGAGGTTCTTAACAATTGCAGGTTGCTTGGCTCCACAATCAACACTCTTGGCACCAGCAGTCAGGAAATAAAAAAAACAAATTACACTGGGAAAATTTGCTGTCAGGGATCTCTCCTGAGTCCTAAAAAGCAATGTCAGTATAGAAACTAAGGTGCGCCTAATCCAGGCCATGGTCTTCACCATTACTTGCTACTCATCAGAGAACTGCACAGTGATGGCAGAAGGAAAAATCGATGCCTTCG
>NW_006399808.1:11444897-11455723 GCF_000299155.1 Elephantulus edwardii | reverse complement strand
AGAAACATCTGCTTGTTTGCCCTGCCTTGTAGTTAGCCATTCTTGAAATACTGTTGCCCTGGATACAACTGGGTGTGGGGCTCTACCAGGGACAATGGAAAAATTCCTGAGTTTAACTTAGCTGAGAACTATAGAAACCTGAGTTTAATTCAGCTGAAAATTATAGGGACTATTTTAATTTTAATCTTTCAGGACAGCACAGGAAAGGAAGACCCCGGATGAGATGGATTGATACAGTAACTGGAGAAACGGGCTTAGTTGTGTTGAAATCAGTAAAACTAGCTCAGCACAGGGTTGGTTTCAGAGCTGTGGTACATAGAATGGTTGTGGTTAGCAGGCAACTCAACAGTATGTAACAACAACAATAACAATTTATTTAATTATCCCTTGTCAATTAAATATGTGTCAATTTAGTGCTGAATCCAAATATTTTAGAGTTACAATATTTAAGGATACTACAGGCAGAATATGGAATCATCCAGGAAGCATTAAAAGAAGATAGATGGAAGGAGTATACAGAATCACTGTCGAAAAATAAAAATATTTTAGAGTGAAATTGTATTTTATGATATTATGTGATTACTTTCATTTGTAATAATGGAACTTATTAACTTCTATATGTTGTTGACACATGTTTAAGGTGGGTCGTATTTTGGGTTATATTATTGCAAGAGATGTAACAAATGTCCACCCTTATTTAAGTCACCACCCTTATTCATGTACTCAAGTCACATGCTCACTCAAATTGTACCTTTGGTAATGTTTTATCTTGTTGTTACTGTTGTTAGGTGCCGTCGAGTCATAGATGACTCATGAATGAAATACCTGAGCACTGTTCATACATAGAGTTTCCGGAGGCAAGCCATTTTGGAAGTGGATGCTGTTCTTGCTTCCAGGCTTGGTTTAGTCAGGAAGCTCCAGCAAAAACTGTCCACCATGGGTGACCATTACCATGTTTGGCACATCAGTGTCCCAGTGTTCAGCAACACAGCAACCACAAGTTACCTCTGTACAGCAATGCACAGACCGGTGCTATACCACGTAGAAGAATGTTTGACAGGAAAACTATTTGAACCTGGCCTGAGGGCCGCAGACTAAGATCACCCACCTTGGGCTTGGTAGCATAACTTTCTGTCCACTAAGCCAATGTAGCTCTCTCTCTGTCATCATTGTTATTGTTATTTGGTGCCATTGAGTCGTATGTAGACGACTCATACAAGACATAAAGTAAGAGAAAGAAGCAGAGAGTAAGGACTTGACTTTTACCAGGGAAGAAAGCCTGGAGCAAAGCACGTATGTTCTTTAGATCTAGGATCCCTATCCCAAATCCCTCCTAGATCCAAGAAAAGACTAATGACAAGACACATGGAATTCTCCACATAACACTAGGTCCACTGATGTTTAAAGTAGACAAGACACTTCCTCCAGAACTGACAAAAAGAGAAAACTCTATAGAACAAAGGTCTAAATTCAGATTTCCAACCTCCTAAACTGAAAGAACAAGTGTCTATTTGTTAAAACCATGCATTTGTGGTATTGTTATTATAGCAGCACCACATAATTAAAATATAAGCCTAATTACAAGTATACTGATCCAGGCATAGCTCTAAGATCACTCCAAGTTCTGGCTGGAGCTGAATCCAAGGCTGTAGTGGGCACCATGTTTGGCCCATGGTTTGAATGTAATAAAGTTTATAGTAGAATGAGGAAGGTATATAAAGGATCTTAAAGGCCAATAAGCATGCAGTATTTTAGAGAGACTGCTTAGATAGGAATATTGCTTTGTCACATGGCATACACAAGGAAAGGCATGTCTTCATCTCACATGGGATATCGTACCCTGCAATTTTATACTCTTTTCTGGTGCTTTCCCCAATTTTAATTTACTGGTTGGCATGACTTCAGTGGGTGCTGGATTACTAAAGAACAATTTTCCCCCAAAGTTTTGTTGATAGTTTCTGCACCATACTGTGAAATGCCCTGATTCTTTGTTTCTCAGAGAAGGATTAGAGCACAGATGGAACAAAGACATGAAATGCTATACTCTGAAATATTTAGTCAAGATTTATACTGTATCTCTAGTTACATGGCCTCTTTGGAATACCCTCTATTGGGCAATTTCAAAGCCTATGAACCCTCACAGTTGTTTAAATAGGCCAATTTTTAAAATTAGTATCTGTGGTGGGATTAGTTAAAGGGCATCGAAGAAGAAATTGTGACGAAACAAAAAGACAGGGTCCCTCTTCCTTGTTTGTTTTGTCAACAACATCTAATGTCAAAGAGACATAATTCTGTTTTTTTCCCTTGACTTCTTGGCTCTACTCCAGTTAGGACATTGACAATTAAGGGAAAATACTAGTTTCCCTGTCATGTGTCCCACACATGCATACATAGTACAGAATAATCTGTACCACAACCACATCAAATACTTTTATTTTTGGTTGACCTTTTTATAGTTAACATTTTGGTAAATTATAATCTAACTCCCGCATAAACGTTTTCTAAAATTATAAACCAGCCGTTTTCTTCCTAAACAGAGCATCTTTTACTCCAAACTGCAATGTTTTGCATGAGATGACTATTTCTCTAGATATTAAAATAATGATATTTTAACAGTAGGATTTTTGTTACGTTAAAAAATTGCTTATGGAATAAGAAAAAGTTGTTCATGGACTATATACAATTTTACCTTTTATTTTATGTGGCCATATAATGAAATGAATTTTAAATTACTGACATACAAATATGTATCAGTTATGTCACACCTCTCAGTTTGACTAGGAATAAAAGATTTAGTTCTAAATTAAATGCTTATATTATAGAACTCTGGTTAGCTGTTACTTGAAAGATCAGTGGTTCAATTCCACCAACAACTCCACATTAGCAAGATAGACAGCCTGCTTTTGTAAATACTTACAGCGATGGAAACCTGATTGGGGGTCTCTATGGGAAAGAGCTGTGGTGGCCTAGTGGTAAGAAACTACACTGGAATCCTGAAGACATAGCAGCTGCTCTGTGGGAGAAGGATGGGCAGTCTCCTCCTGTGCAGTTCACCACCTCTGAAACTCACTGGAGGGTTCTGACTCGAAATGCTTATACCAGTCATGGAAGTATTGGAATAATAGTTTTCAGGCAAACTGCCTTTGGGAGTTTAAATTTATTATTTCAGATTAGTATTTATCAACAATGGAAGCAATATTGTTCCACAGGCAATTCAGCAATGTCTAGAGATTTGTTTGCTTTTTGACTGCAGTAAGGACAGCACCTACTGGTTTCCAATGGGTAGAGCCCAAGGATGCTGCTAACCATCTTACAATACAAAGACTGACCCTGCCTATCTCCTCAACAAGTAAGTATCTGATCCAAAGCATCAATGACTCCAAGTTTGAGAAACCTCTATTTTAGACTCTAATGTCCTGGAGCAGGATTTGAGAGATAATATCAAAGTACAGAACAAATAAAAATTAGTATTTGAACATGAAATACTATTATGGGATCTGAGAGAAGGTGGAGAAACTGGAACTTAGGGGCAAGTTTCTAAAACCACGGGAAATGTTAAGGCCCGTCATGAGTAAACAGGATATCATGAGCAGTTGACAATGCCTCTGCTTTGGCAAAAGCCTAACTGTTTGAAACCCATGTGGTACCCACATGAGTGGAGGTAGTAAAGAAGCCAGGGTGGCACAATGACTGCAAACAAGTGTTCGCAAGACAGTATTTTTAAGCAAGGCAAATAAATAAATTGAAAACAAATTTAAGAATTATAGAAAATGATACAGCTTTTGGGTATAACCCAAATCTACCAGTCTTATTAAAGGAAAACACTATAAATATCTAGTCAATTGACTAGACATATCTAGTCAATTAATGGCAACAAATAAGCTGCCATTGAGGGGTGAATAGGGCCTGCACATGGGTGCATTGAATGAAATTCAGACCCAGATCTCCTTTATGGAAGACAAAAGCTCTAATACTGACCCACCACGCCTATCAGTGGTTGGTTGTGTGTTGCTGTTTTATTGAAATAAGCACATGTGGTGCAATGGTTAGAGCATTCAAAAGATAACTAAGAGGCCAGTAGTTAAAATCTACCACCTGTTCCCACACAAGAAAGACGCACCAATTTGTTTCTGTAAAGATTTCTAGTCCTGAAGACCCTA
Organism: Elephantulus edwardii; assembly: GCF_000299155.1. Classification (NCBI taxonomy): domain Eukaryota; kingdom Metazoa; phylum Chordata; class Mammalia; order Macroscelidea; family Macroscelididae; genus Elephantulus; species Elephantulus edwardii. The sequence goes on along the minus strand of NW_006399808.1, from coordinate 11,451,563 downwards.
TGGGACAATTCTAGTCAGTCCTATAGGATTCCTAAAGATTAAAATAGACTTTGATGGCGGTGGCTTTTACAAGATTAAACAAGATTTCTTAGTGAAACAGTTGTTAATGTGCTATGAACACTAACTGAAAGGTCAGTCATTCAAAGGCAGTAGCTAGCCTACTTCCAAATTTTTTTTTAACATTTTTTAGCAAGGTTTTTTTACTTGTGTGGTATCAGTGATATTACTGAATAATTTCCACATTATTTTACATCTCCTTTTTTTGGGAAATATATTATGAATCTCTTACAGTCAGTTGACTAGGTAGCTATTTTCCAAATTTCTTGGCATCCTTAATGAACATGCCCAGGAGTGAATCTATTTGTTGAAATTCATCAATTGATACTCCATAAATTCCTGAAGTCTTATTTTTATGTCAATGTCTTCAGTGCAGTTTGAACCTTTTCCTTCATCACCATTGGTTCTTTATCATATGCTTCTTCCTGAAATGTTTCAGTATTGACTAATTCTTTTTGGTACAATGACTATATATATAGTGTTTTCCATCAATCTTCTTTTGATAATTCTTGCATAATACAAGATTTTGCCCATAGAGTTCTTGAATATTGCAACTTCAGGATTGAACTTATCCTTTAATTTTTTTTCTTGAAAAATGATGATAGTATCCTTTCCTTTTCATTTCCCAGATCCAGTTCTTTGCCCATTTCATTATGATAATTTGTTTTGATTTCTCGAGCTGCCTTTTGAAATATTTTGTTCTGTTATCTCAGCATATCTTTTCCTTGCTTTGATTTATTTTTGTTCTAGTACAATTTTCAGAGTCTCTCTGAAATTCATTTCGATATTTTCTTTCTCCCTCATCTTTGCAATGACCTTTTATGTCCTCCCACAACCTTTGAACTTTTATTTGTGTTCAATGCACCAATCCATTCTTAAGATGATTTTTAAATTCAGCTAGGAGATACTCAAGGTTATATTTTGCCTCTCATGGACTTTTTTCATTTTCTTCACCTTCAAATTGATGGTTATCCCACAGTCAGTCCATTAACTTGTCTATTACTATCAGATGCAAGTAAAATCTTGCTGAAGATTATTTTAAAATTATTGTAACAGTATATTGCTAGAGAACTCCCAGAAATTAAAACTGGATTCAGAAGAAATTATGGAAGAAGGGATAGCCTGAAAGCAGAAAATCCTAGAAAGATATTTACTTGTATTTTATTATCTATGCAAAAACATTTGAATGTGTGGATCATAACAAATAATGGCTATCATTGAGAAGAATGGGAATCTTTGAACACTTAAGCGAGCTGAAATAAAACCTATACATAGACCAAGAAGAAAGTGTTCAAATAGAACAAGAGAACACTGCATGATTTAAAGTCAAGAAAGATCTAGGTAAAAAAAAAAAAAGAAAGATAGAGGTCAGCTTTTTATCTTTTCTCCATAGCTATTCATTCAGTATGCTGAGCACATCACCCGAGATGCTTGACTAAATGAAGGAAAATATTCAATCAGAATTGGAGAAAGCCTCATCAATAACTTTTCTTGTGCAGATAATACAACCTTGCTTGAGAACGTGAAGAAGGCTTGAAGCACTTTCTTAAAGACTTCTGCATTCAATATGGATTACATTTAAACATCAAGAAAACACGAACTGCACCACTGAACAAATAATCAACAACATGATATATAAATAAAAGATTGAAGTTCTCAATTGTGTCTCTTACTTGAATGTATAATCAACAACTTTGATAACAGAGATTGAAAAATAAAAAGCTAGGTTGCTTTTGGGAAATCTACTGTCAAGAACCTCTCCAAAGTGTTAAAGAGCAAGGATATCTATTTGAAGACTAATGTGAACATGATGCAAGCTCCTTCCTTCTTTCCTTCCTTCCTTCCTTCCTTCCTTCCTTCCTTTTCTTTTTTAAGCTATAGTATTTTCAGTTGCTTCTATGCATCAGAGAGTTGGACAATGAGTAAAAATGGCCAAACAAGTGATGCCTTTGAATTGCAGTGTTGGTGAAGAATAATGAATATTTTTTCGACAAAGAAATATCTTTTGGAATAATTGCAAGCAGTGTGCTTTGAAGAGGCAAGGATGGTGAAACTTTGTCTAACATAACATTGAGTGTGTTGTCAAGAGGGGATAGTCCTTGGAAAAATATCATGCTGGGAAAGATGGAGAGTTGGAGAAAGAAAAGAAGACACTGACTACAATGGTTGAAACAGTGACAGTAACAATGGGCTCAAGTATATTGGAGGTTGTGAGGACGGATCAGGATAGGACAGGATTTCGATCTGTTGTTCATGCCGTTGTTAGGTGTCACAGAGTCAAGTAAAACTCATAGTGACCCTGTGAACAACAGATCTGAACCCTGTCCTATCTTAGACCATCCTCACATTTCCTGACACACAAGACCCCATTGTAGCAGTCACCATGACAATTCACCTGGTTGAGGGTCTTCTTCTCCTTGGGTCTTCCTTTCCTTCACCCTCCCTCCACCCTTCCCAACATCATGTTCCTCTCCCAGGAATAGCACCTCCTAGCCACATGCCCGAAGTATGTGAGGTGAAGCCCCATCATCATTGACTCCAAAGGGCACTTTGGCTGCTCCCACTTCAAGACGTACTTGTTTGTTCTCTTGACAATCCATGGGATATTCAGTGCTCTTCTCCAGCTCCACAGCTAAAAGGCATCAATTCTTCATGTCTCATCCTCATTCATTGTCCATCTCTCAGATGAATAGCAAGTAATCAGAAAGACTATGGTCTGAATAACACGGACCTTAGTCCTCAAACTGACATAATTATACCTGAATAATTTGGAGAGATACTTAACTGAAGATTTTCACAGTGCCATGCATCTCCTTATTTCTTGACTGCTGGTACCATGGGTGTTAATTATGGATCCAAGTAAGATGAAGTTATTGACAGTTTGAATCTCTTCTCCGTCCATCATGATGTTGCCTATTTGTCCAGTAGTAAGAATCTTGATTTTCTTGACATTCAGACACTATCTATATTGAAGGCTGTATTTTTTGACCTTCTGCAAAAAGTGCTTCAAGTACTTCTCACTTTCAGCAAGCAAAGTTGTGTCATCTGCATAACACAGGTTATTGATGAGTCTCCCTCTAGCCCTGATGCCACACTCCACTTCTTAGAGTCCAACTTCTCAAATAATTTGCTCAGCATACAGATTGTGTAGGTATGGAGAGAGAATATAACCTTGACACACTCCATTCTTGATTTTAAACCATGCAGTATTCCCCTGTTCTATTTGCACAACATGATCCTGGCCCAGTATAGGCTCCCCATGAGCACCATGAAGCGCTCTTGGACTCCCACTCTTCTCACTTTGAGCCACAACTTGTCATGATACACAGTCAGATGCTTTTAGATAGTCAATAAAGCACAAATTGACATTCTTTTGGTATTCTTTATTTTCAGCCATTTGACAACAGCAATGATAATCTTAGTTGTATGTTGTTGTTGTTAGGTGCCATCAAGCTGAGTATGACTCGTAGCAACCCTAAGAACAAAAGATCTGAACCTAGTCCTGTTCTTCGCCATCCTCACACTTCCTGACACAAGAGCCCATTGATGCAGTCACCTTGTCATTCCACCTGGTTGAAGGTCTTCCTCTCCTTTGCCGACCCTCCACCTTTCCTAATATCATGCCCCTCTCCAAGGAATAGCAACTCCTAGCAACATGTCCAAAATATGTGATGTGAAGCCTCATCATTCTTGCATCCAGAGAGCACTCTGGTTGTACCCTTTCCAAGACACATTTATTAGTTTTCTTGCCTATCCATGTGCTCTTCTCCAACACCACAGCTCAAAGGAATTAATCCCCCCCCTTCATCCTTAAGTATTGTCGAGGCCTCAGATGCATAGCTAGTTATCAGAAAGACCATGGCCTGAGTCAGATGCACCTTAGTCTTCATACTGACATCACTACTCCTCAATAATTTGGAAAGATCCCTAACTGCAGATTTTCCCATTGCCATGAGTCTCCTTACTTCCTGACTGCTCATACCAAGGGTGTTAATTGTGGATCCAAGCAGGATGAAGTTATTGACAGTTTCAATCTGCCATCCATCATGACACAGCCTATTATTGGTCCATTAGTAAGGATCTTTGTTTTCTTGATATTGAGACATAATCCATACTGAAGGTTGCATTCCTTGATCTTCTGTAACAAGTGCTTCAAGTTATTCACACTTTCAGCAAGCAAGGTTGTGTCATCTGCATAATGCAGCTTATTGATGAGTCTTCCTTCAATCCTGATTCCACACACCTCTTCAAAGAGTCCAGCTTCTCTGATAATTTGCTCAGCAAATAGATTGAACAGGTATAGCGGTAAAATACATCCCTAATGCATTCTCTTCAAAGTTCTAAACCATACAGTGCTCCCCTGCTCTGTTTGCACAATAGCCTCCTGGTCCAGGAGGACAATCAAGTGCTTTAGAATTCCAATTCCTCTCAACGTCAGCAACAACTTGTCATTATCCACACAGTCAAACACCTTTGCATAGCCAATAAAGCACAAAGAGCAAAAGGTCATTACATAAACAGAGGACAAATTAAAAATCAAAATGGATGTCAGAAGAGACTCTAAAGTTTGCACTGGAGTGTCAGGAAGCCCAATCAAAAGGATACATGTAGAAGTAAAAGAGCTGAACAGACAGTTTCAAAGTGCAGCTCAGGAGGGCTAGTGCCATAACCTCTTCTAAACTCTGCTTGAACTTCTGAAAGTTCCCTATCTACATACTGTTCTTGCCATTTCTGAATCATCTTCAGTAGTATTTTGCTTTTGTGTTATATTTGTTGGATCACCATTCTTGGGAATAGAAACAAAATTGGACCACTTCCAATCTGTTGCCCAGACAGTTGTCCTCTAAATTTCCTGTAATAGACTGCTGAGCACATCGAAGGCTGCATTTGTTAATTGAAACAAGTCTATTCATATCCCATCAATTCCTTTATTTTTTTGCCAATTCCATCAATGCAGGTTCCACTTCCTCCTTTATTGTCACTGACTCCTACTCATATAGTACTTCCTGAAATATTTCAAGGCTAATCAGTTTTGTGGGTTTTGGGGTTTTTTTGGATAGTGATTCTGTGTATCCTTCCATCTTATTTTGATGCTTTCTGGGTCATTCAATATATTGTCCATAGTATCTTTCAATAGTGTGATTCAAGGTTTAAATTTGTTTTTCAGTTTTCTCAGCTTGACAAATGCAGAGTGAGTTCTTCCCTTTTTATTTTCCAATTCCAACTCTCTGAACATTCCATTAAAGTCCTTTACTTTGGTCTACTGACCTGCCCTAAGAAAAGTTGTTCACAATATCACAATAGATTGTAGTTGAATGGAAAGCATATGGCAAAAAACAAGAACAGCAGTACTTCACAATAGAAAGACATAGCAACCTGATTCTATAAAAACTTAACCCTTGAAAACCATATAGAACAATTCTACCCTTTTCTACAGAGTTCCCAGGAGTCAGCATGAACTTGAGAACAATAAGCTTTGATTTTTCTTTTCTTCTGAGTACAGTGTACTTTATTGATGGTACATGACAAGATGGCCTTTCTAAGCCCTTCTCCTTTTTTGGGGGGACTGGATGGAAACTGTGTCAAGGGTGTAAGATTCTCAGTGTGTGTGGGATCAACATAAGTCAAGGATTCCCCAGGACCTGAATATCTCTCTCTTCTAGTGCTATTGTTGGTGCTCTTGGTCCAGGTGGAGGCCAGTGAGCCATCAGGTCAGTCACCCTACTGCCATAGACAAATTCATTGTCATACCAGGAAATGTGCTTGAGAAAGTGGTCATTCAGGGCAATGCCAGCCTCAGTAAAGTCACTGGAGACACCTGGTCTTCAGAATATCCCAGGATGCCCTCAAGGAGTCTTTGTAATGCCTGCTTTATGATTTTCTTGATGTCATCATATTTAGCACCTTTCTCTAGACAGCAGGTCAGATTCACAACCGATATTCCATTAAATATTAGGGTAGGGGAACAGAAAGCCATGTTAGTAATTTTCTTATCCAACTCAGGGATGACGTTGCCCACAGCCTGGGTAGTGCCAGCAGATGAAAGATCGATGTTCTAGGAAACTCCACAGCCATAACACCACAGCTTTTCAGAGGGGCTATTTGTAGTCTCCTGGGTTATGGTTTTGGTAAGGACTGTAGTCATGAGTCCCCCTATGAAGCCAAAGCTGTCATAGATGAGAGATTGGCCAGGTGGGTCAAGTAGTTAGTGCTGCAGATAGCATTGCTGACAATCTTCGGAGAGTTGTCATACTCCTCATGGTTCACACCCATCACAAACATGGGGTATCGGCAGAAGGAGCGAGATGATAACCCCATTGGCATCACCCTTCAAATCTGTCTCAGCTTTCTCCAAGGTTGTAAAGGCACAATTAGACTCTACAACATACTAAGCACTAGCCTTACATCACTTGATTTTGGCAGGATGAGAAGCTTCCCATTATCAACCTTGACAGTGACATTGAACTTACAATCAGTGGAATTACATTAGGACTACATATGAGGTCCATGAAGGTGGCACTGATGACAGAAACATCCACTTCGTTGTTGTTGTTATATGACATCAAGTTACCTGCAACTCTTAGTGAACCTATGCACAATAGCTCTGAA
>NW_006399808.1:11440620-11444108 GCF_000299155.1 Elephantulus edwardii | reverse complement strand
GGACTCCTGTCATGACAAAATACCTAATCACATATCCCTTTTAAACAATTTTCTCCCTCATCTATTTTCAATGTCGTGTACATTATTCTATCTTTCTCAGTCTCCCCCAACCCCGATGTCAGTCCTGTTTTACAACAGTGGCACCATGAAGTATTTGTCCTTTTGTGACTGAGATATTTCACTCAGCATAATGTCCTCCAGGGTCACCCATTTTGAATAATATTGCATGTGTTAATTGTTTTTCAATGAAGCATAGTATTCCATTGTGTGAATATACCAGAGCTTCTCTCTCCATTCATTTGTTAATGGGCGCTTAGGTTGTTTCCAATTCCTTGCTATTGTGAACAAAGCAACTATAAATGTGGGTGTGCATATATCTGTTTGGGTGGCACCTATGGTGGTTTCTTTGGGGCATATTCCCAGTAGTTGAATTGCTGGGTCAAATCATCTTTGATTTCTTGATCTCTGGTGCTAACAATGCTGATTGTGGAGCCAAGCAAACTGTAATTGTCAACAGCCTCAATCTCTTCTCCATCCATCAATGGTGATGCCAATCAGTCAAGTGGTAAGAATCTTTGTCTTCTTGATGTTGCGTTTCAATCTATATTGAAGACTACAGTCCTAGACCTTTTGCAGCAAGTGCTTCAGGTCCTTCTAAGTTTCTGCAAGCAAGTTTCTGGCATCTGCAAAACATAGGTTGTTGATGAGTCTTTCTCCAATCCTGATACCACATTCCTCCTCATAAAGCCCAGCCTCCCAAATGATCTGTTCTGCATATTGATTGAAAAGGTATAAAGACAGTACACATCCCTGGCATTTTGAATAAATTTTGAACCAATTAGTGTTTCCCTATAGTGATTGCTGAAAATTAGGAGGACCTGAAGCGCTTATTGCAGTAGCTTAAGGATTGTAACTTTCAATATGGATTGAAGCTTAATATAAAGAAAACAAAGGTTCTCACTACTCAGCTGATTGACAGCATCATGATAGATGGTGAAGGGATTGTAACTGTTAACAGGTTTAGTTTGCTTGACTCCACTATCAACACTCTTGGCACTATCAGTCAGGAAATTAAAAGATGTATTGTTTCGGGAAAGTCTGCTTTCAGAGACCTCCTCAAAGTACTGAAGAGCAACAGTGTCAGTCTGGAGACTAAGGTGCACCTGATACAGGCCACAATCTTTGCAATCACTTGCTATGCATCAGAGAGCTGCACAATGACTAAGGTTAGTAGAAGGACAATTGATGCCTTTGATCTGTTGCACTGGAAAAGAGTATTGACTATACCATGGACTGCTAAGAGAACAAAAAAGCTCATCCTAGAGAGGGTGAAACCAAGCTGCTTCATGGAGGCAAGGATTCTGAAGCTTCATTTGACATACTTTAGACATGTTGCAAGGAGAAACCAGTTTTTGGAGAGGGACATCATGCTTGAGAAGGTGGAGGAACAGCACAGGAGAGGAAGACCCTCGATGAGATGGATTGATTGAGTGACTGGGCTAATGAGAGGTGGTTGTGTCAGAGACAGTGAGATTGGCACAGGATAGAGCACGGTTTTGGGTTGTTGTAGGGTTGTAGGGTCACTATGAGTTGCTGGCGACTCGGTGGTACATAACAGCAACAGCGTTTCCATGCTGTGTTCTGAGCACTACTTTCTGGTCCAAGTATAGGTTTTACATAAGCACAATCAATTGCTCTGGTATTTTCTTTCTCCTCAAGATTAACCACAATTTGTTGTGATCCACACAGTCAAATATCTTTGTTTAGTTAATGAAACACAGATAGACATTCTTCTGCTACTCTTTGCTTTCAGCCAAGATCCCTTCGACATTGGCAATAATATCTCTAGTGTCATAGCCTCTTCTACTAGAGTTAAAAGCAGCCCTGGTTGTCTAATGTGGCCAAATTATTTTACTTCAACATTCACCATTGTGTTTCAAGAATGTTAGTGAGACTGCATGAGAAGAGAGGGCTACGTCAATTGATTAGAAGTAGAGAGACTGGCCTTCAATTTTAATATGATACTGAACAAATTTCAGGGGAAGCATCAACCCAAGATGGACCAGGAAAAAGGTCCTCAGCTTTTGAAAATTAAATGAAGAACTCTAGCTCTATGGATTATAACTATTTGATCAAGAGCAATTATAAGGATGATGACATAGAACCAGAAAACTTCTCATTCCATTCTTCATTGTTCGGGGGATTGGCATAAATTGTGTTAATTTAGAAACCCTGGTGGTGCAGTGAATGAGCACTTGGATGCTAACCTATCAGTTAATTGAGCCTACCAGTCACTCCAGAACAACAAGATGTGGCAGTGTCCTTTCCTCAAGACTTATAGATAGTCTTGGAAACCTCATAGAGCACTTCAATTCCATCACACAAGATTGCTGTATGTGGAATCGACTTGGTGGTAATGGGTTCTGATCTGATGTTGGCTCACAGGAAGCTAACCATAACAATCAAAACACAGAGTCAAGCCACTCAGTTTCATTTTTTTATCTTTTCTTTTATTACGTGTTTCTCTGTTTCAGAATAGACTACTGGTAACAACAACAAAGAATTATATAGAGAGAAATGTAGAGGGAGAAAATATATAAACCAATAATTGTAGCTGGTAGAGGAATTTGAAGTCAGAGATACTTCCTCAAATTCCAATTTTGCTCTGCAGTTGTAGATACAGCCTAAGCAAGTTGTAGGTTGAACAAGTCCATGTCATTATTTGTGCAATGTTGTAAGTCATGGGTATCGACTTGAATGAGTATGTATATTAAATGAAATACTGTATGGAAAACACCTAAGTGACACCTTATGGAAAGTTGATGCCCAAAAGATGTTGTTTCTATTGCTGTCTGACAACTTTTACCCTTAGTTGAGTATAGGAATAAAATCCAATTAAATTCCCTTTGCATTACACAAAGTGCTTCTCTTTAATATTCAGCAAATAGAAGAAACATTATTAGAGTTAAACAGAATGGAGAGTGAGTTTAATTTCATCTGAAATGGGGATATTACTCATAATTATTGTAGATCATAAAGATTTTTCTGTGATGATCAATTAAAGTTACTTTAAAATACTTTGAAATATAAGAAGTGGGCACTAAGTGTTAGGTTATAAAGGATAACACTAGAAACAGTGATTCTAATTAATAGTTTAACTTTTCGGGTAAAAGCATACTTAAAAAACAAAAACAGAAACAAATCAAATTCAAACCTGGAAGACAAAAGGAAACTGTTGAAAACTTGTCTAGACTCTACTTTACGCTAGATTTAGAATTGATTTCTACAACTTACTTTAGAGTGTGAATGTTTTATGGTTCTGAAGTATTGCCGTTGTACATGAGATATTCTTCTATCCTCTCTTTCAATCCTATTGTATCTCCATAGTTATACTACCACAAGAAGAAGAGTGATAGAGTTCCTTATTCTCTTGGTCAAAACTGGCTGCTCACATGGTCTATATAATGTTTGGGTAGCAGGGTTATAAT
>NW_006399808.1:11436561-11438974 GCF_000299155.1 Elephantulus edwardii | reverse complement strand
ACCAATCCTGATGCCACAATTCTCCTCATAGAGCCCAGCCTCTCGGATAATCTGCTCTGCATACATGTTGAAAAAGTATGGAGACAGGATACAGCCCTGGTGTACACCTTTCCCAATTTTGAACCATGCAGGTTACCCTGCTCTGTTCTGACTACTGCCTCTTGGTCCAAGTATAGGTTTCGCAATAGCACAATTAAATGTTCTGGGATTCCTATTCTTCTCAGAGTCAGCCACAGTTTGTTATGATCCACACAGTCAAATGCCTTTGCATAATAATCAGTGAAACACAGATAGACATTCTTCTGGTATTCTCTGCTTTCAGCTAAGATCCATCTAACATTGGCTACAATATCCCTAGTACCACGACTCCTTCTAAACCCAGCCTGGACTTCCGGCAGTTCTCTGCTGAAAATACTTTCTGTACATTTACATTAAATCCACACAGATAATTGCATTATTTGCCTTTGCTTCATCTTGAATACTAATCACTACTTGTTAAAAATTTTCTAGCCATTCTTCCTCTAAAGAGCTCTTAGATACTATGTGCCTGTGTTTTTTCTGTTGGCTTATGTATAATGAAGGTGGTTTATAACCCCTCTAAATCTGACTCAACGTTCTATTCTTTTGCTAGCATTTTTCTGTTCTAATTAAGAATTACAATTATAAATTTCCTTTCTTTTAGCTTTCTTTTTGTATTTCCTTTTCTTTATTTCCCCTCATTTAAAAAACTGTTTCTTTACTTAAGTCTTTGAATCGTCCCATAATATGCAATTGTCTTCTATATATTTTTTTTCTTTCTTTCTACAGGCTCCCTAATTGTACTCATCTGTGAGCAAGTACTCATTAAACACCTACCACATGTCAGGCGCATATGTCTGGAAATACATCTTTGCCTTTCTGTGGCTTCTTTCTTAACCAGTGCCTATAACTACAAATCAGACTGTTCTTGGTTACTCTTTATTTTACATTTTCTTCCTGTCTCTTTGTGTGGCACAATGGACAATTTATTTTTTGATACAAATTCTGCTATTCTAAAGAAAAAGACAAACTCGTTTCCTAGCATAAGACTGTCAACATGCCATCTCTTCATAGTAGTGGAGATGCCTTTAGAGTTGAGGATATACTGGTTGAAATGACAATGTACATTTTGAAAATTGCTGAGAATACATTCTTCTCTGTAACTAAATATCATTCTCCTGACTATGGTGTTTTGGAAGATACTCAATATTTTTAAAATGCTGAAAATTTTCAGTGGGTTGAAAATTCTTTTTTTATCTCCTCTCTGATAAGTTTCCAGGTTCATCTGGCAAACATTCTTCCCTTTTTGCTTTTAATATTTAATTACTCTCAATTCTTCTTTGAACCCTTTATGCTCTGATTCTTGTCCATAACACTAGCTGTTATTTTCCTGATTGGAATACATTTTTACTCTGATTTCACCAGCACAACTTCTTCTGTTTCAGTTTGAATGACTCTTTCTCCAGAGTATTCTTTGAATTCTCAGGACTTGACACATGAGCTCATCTTGAACTTCTTACGCTCCCTATGTGCTACTCATTCTGGGACAGGGTTGGTGTTCAGAAAATATGTATGTAATTCAGAAAAACAAAATAGAAATTGTTGTAGAATCAATTCCAACTCACATAAATCCCATGTATGCCAAGGTAGATCTGTGCTCCGTAAGATTTTCTATGACTGTGACCTGTCAGAAGAATACTTCAAGACCTTTCTTTCAGGTGCTTTGTATTAGCAGCTGATTTCACACCATCTCAGGTCTCTGCATTCAATAAATACATATTTTATTGTTTTAATATAGAAATTTGAATGATCATTTCAAGCAGCCTTAATAATTTCTAAAAATGTAAATAAGAAACAAATCCCTCTCTATATTCCTACTATGAATAATTCAACTGACATGTTATTCTCATTCTCCAAATTCTTCTGTACATTAGTTTACAGTTTGGTCTAATATTTGATAAGTTTGAAGTATAGCATGTGAACATGATTTATAAATTTATCAAAGGCAAGGTATCTTTATTTGTCAGTGATATATTAACTAGGATACTACTTAAAGATTGGATATTTAAAATATTTAAATCATTTTATCATTTTTAAAAACAGAAATTACATACCATTTAATTTTGTATTGCTTCAGAAAATACCCAAGATGAAGATAGAGGAAACACCTATTTGTTCTTTGATGCTGGATATTAACTGTGAGGTTATTATTTCCACTTATCCTTTTACTGTGTAGAAAGAGTGGATAAGGTAATATATTTATAAGAAAGAAATGAAGAATGTTGTTATGTGTTGTAATATGTTGTTGTTGTTAGGTGCCATCGAGTCGTTTGCAACTTATAGCAACCGTATGTGCAAGAGCTCTAAACGCTGTTCTATCCTGTGCCAACCTAGC
>NW_006399808.1:11429577-11434756 GCF_000299155.1 Elephantulus edwardii | reverse complement strand
TAATATTTCATGAGTTCCTTATTTTTCAATGTAACATAGTATTACATTGTGGGAATATACCACAGAATTCATTTGTTGATGGGCACTTAGGTTGTTTCCAATTCTTTGCTATTGAGAACAAAGATGCAATAAATATAGGTGTGCATATATCTGCTTATGTGATGGTTATGGTTTCTTCGGGGTATATTACAAATAGTGGAATTTCTGGATCAAATGGAGAAAGCGCCATACTGCCTTCCATAGTGGTTGCACTTTTGTTCATAGACCCACTATGTGTCGTGCACAACTCAAAGGTAATCAACAACACACTTGGACTAGGAAACAGTCCTCAGAACAGAGTAAGGAAACACTTCACGGTTCAAAGTCAGAAAAGGAGTGTGTCAAGGATGCCTCCTGTCTCCACACCTTTTCAATCTGTATGCAAAACAGATAATTTGGGAAGCAGGGCTCTATGAGGAAAATGTGACATCAGGATTAGAGGAAGACTCATCAACATCCTACGTTATGCAGATGACACAACCTTGCTTGCTGAAACTGAGGAGGACCTAAAGTGCTTTTTGCAGAAGGTCAAGGACTGTGGTCTTCAATATGGATTGCAATTCTATATAAAGAAAAAGTTTTTCACCCCTGGGACAATTGGCAGTACCATAATAAATAGAAGAGAGATTGAGGCTGTTAACAATTACTGCTTGCTCAGTGCCACAAGCAACACTTTTGTCACCAGCAGTCAGAAAATCAAAAGATGAATTGTACTGTGAAAATCTGGTGTCAGAGACCTCTCCAGAGTACTTAGAAGCAATGATGTCAGTCTAGAAATTAATGTAGACCTGATTCAGGCCATGGTCTTCATAATTACTTGCTATGCAACAAAGAGCTGGACAGTGACTAAAGATGACAAAAGAAGAATTGATACTTTTGTACTGTGGTGCTAAAGAAGAGTTTTGAAAATACCATCGACCACGAAGAAAACAAATTGGTATGTCTTAAAGAGGATTAAACCAAGTTTCTCCTTGGAGGCTAGGATTTTGAAGCTCTGTTTCACATACTTTGGGCTCATGGCAATGGGGGACCAATCCATGGAGAAGGACATCATGCTTGGACGTGTGGAGGGATATAGCGCAGGAGAGGAAGACTCTGGATGAGATGGATTTATACAGAACTAGGGCAATGGGGGCAGGTGTTTGAAGTCAGTGATATTGGCTCACGACAGAGCAGGCTTCAGAGCTGTTGCACACAGGGTCACTATGAATCGCAGACTACTTGACAACACATAACAACAACAACAAGTAGATAACTAAGATAAATGAGAAACCAGGCGCTGATTGCATCATCATTAGAATACATTTCTTCATTTCTTGATATATGAGGTCAGTCAAGGTAATGCTTAAAGAGTGTCGTAGGACTCTCTTTGACATGACAAATGTCTTTATAAGGGAGAAATTATTTTATCTACTATATTTTATAATTGTTATTTCCATTTTAATTAAAGGTTGAGTAAGCTAAGTAGCACATCTCTTTATGTCAACACACCCCGAGAGTCATCAGTAAATAAAAGTATGTAGTTTATGTGAAAAGATTAGAATTTTGCATAAATCAAATATTCTAATTTTAGACATTTTAATTTCTATAAAACATAAATCATCAGTTACATGTAGTATATGATACACATATATTCTTATTTTATATGCATTCACACATAAACATTTTTCTTTGCTGCATAATTAAGAAATTATATATCCTTTTTTTTTACTTTGTAGTTAAAACCTTCTTTCTACAGCTTATGTTGATGTAAAATTATTCTTAGTGTGACAGGGTGCCAATATGAAATAAAATTAATCACATGTTATGTGTTTAATGTTCTGAAATATACAAAGTTCTTTCTCATGGGTTATTTTTTTTTAAAGAAAAATGGGTCTTTTTTTTTTACTTCATCCCAGTAAAGAATACTGGGCAGCTGTTTTTACCCTACTAACTGTGAATTCCTTGAGAGTGGAGATATTTCATGAATATTTTTTTTCTTGCCAGTGTTTGACACAATTTCTGACAATTTTCTGTGTTGCATCTGTCTGTCAGTCTATCTATCTCTCTATCTATCTATCTATCTATCTATCTATCTATCTATCTATCTATCTATCTATCATCTTTCCATTTCAATTTAAAGAATAAGTAAATGAGGAAATAGAGACTCCCAAAAGGTAAGTAATTTGTGAAAAGTCACAAATCAAGTAAATAATAGAAGTGGGCCCAGGCCTTTTGGCTTTTAAAGACAATAGTTATTTGAGTTAACTTTGACTCACTGTGTCAGACTAAATATATCCTCCATGGTTTTAGTGGCTAATATTTTGTGGGAAGATCACTGCTCCTTTCCTCCAAAGGTCTTCTTAGGGTATCTGAACCTACAACCTTTATCTTAGAAGCCAAATGAATCTTTATGCACAACCTTTGTCTTGGCGGCTGTCAGGAATTTTGCATAACTGTCCATTCTGCCTGTGCTTGTTTTTGTTGCTGTCACTCCATGACCAGTTTCCTCATATGTGCCATTACCACCGCAGCCTACGTGTGGTTGACAAAATAAAATCTTCATCAGGTTTCTTCATAAAACTCTGTAATCGATTTCTTGAGTTTGTTGTTGTTAGGTGCTGTTGGGGTAAAGTACAATTCTTAGCTACCTTCTAAACAACAGATCTGAACCCGGTCCTATCCTGTGTCATCCTCACACTTTCTGACACGTTGCGGCTCTACAAGAAATTACAGAGTAAGCATCATGCTTGGTAGGGTGGAGGGACAGCGCAGGAGGGGAAGACCCTCTATGAGGTGGATTGATTCAGTGACTGGGGTAATCGGGATGGGCGTGTCAGAGGCAATGTGATTGGCACAGGATAGAGCAGGGTTTAGGGCTGTTGTGCATAGGGTCGCTATGAGTCGCAAACGACTCGATGGCACATAACAACAACAACAACAAGCATTTTGAAAATATTTGATAAATTAAATGAAGAAAGAAAGAAAGAACTTTTCACTCAAGGAAGAATAGAAGAAAAAAAAAATAGAAGGGAAAAAATAACCAGTTACTTTTAAGTTGTTTTGTAGATGATCTTGCATTGTATTATGTATATTTAGATATGATAGTGGATTCTGTCGGAAAGGAAAATAATAAAGGAATCTGTATTATTTTAAATTTGGCTAAGCAGATAGATTTCTGCCTAATATATGGACCCAGTTTTGACTGTAATGAATAATGTGTGTGAATGTTCCTTCTTTATTTGCCTCTTTATCAATGCTTGAGATTAGATTGCCATTTTTACTAAGTTCCTTGGAGTTGATTTTTACTAATGGAATAGAACTAATCTTACTAGTAGAGTGGAACTACCCCATAGGATTTTTAGGCTATATTCTTTACAAAAATAAAGTTGCTCAGGTCAGTCTCCCTTGGAGCTACTAGCTGGATTTGAACTGTCAACCTTTTAATAATCTGCAGCCTTGTGTTTAAACTAACATGATATGTCACTGAAGATATTTTCTGGCTATGAAAAAATTTAAATTTTGCTTATACAAATGGATATGTAATATATTTACAAAGAATGTTAAGCATTTTTTTTCACATTTATATTTGTTAATGAGACTGTATTGTTGTTGTGTACCATCAAGACATAATTGGGCCATAGCTAACCCTCTGGGAAGATTTCAGAAGCAGTAAAACACACAGGAGATTATCCGTCCTTTTCCTGCTCAGCAACTGGTGGATGTGAAGGGCCAATGGGATTTTAGTGCAACTTCTTACCACTAGGCACCAGAGTTCCCAAACTAATGTTAGTATAGGGTGTGCTCCTCATAACTTCTAAGTTATGAGGAGACAGTCAGATATAGAGACAGGAAGCATGATGATAGATGCCAGGTGCAGATCATCATAACTTGAGTAACATAAGGACTGCAGAGATTGAAAGAGGCAAGGGTTTTCCCCTCAAGCAAAAGGAAGAGGAATTTCCCCTGTAGTCAGTGCCCTGAATATAGAGTTTGGGCCTCCCTATCTATGAGAAAATAAGTAAATTTCTATTCTTTAAAGTCATCTAGTTGTGGTATTTCTGCTACAGCAGCACTAAGAAATGAAGACAAGAATTTAAGTGTCTTTTCTTCCAACTGTATTTGTTTTTTTTTAAATAGCCATTGCCTTACAAATAATGGTTTATTTTGCTTTTAATAAAACTTATTTTCTCCACAGTACCATAGCCTTTTTTTCTATAAATATACAATGATTAACCAATATAATTTTTATTAGTTCATGTGCTATGTCTTTATGTATTGAATTCATAATCATGTCACTCATTTGGTTGTTGTTGTTATTGTTGGATGCCATCAAGTCACTTGTTACTCACAGCAAGCCTATGCCCAGTAGCTCTGAACCGTGTCCTCTCCTGAACCAATTTCACTGTCTCTGACACACTTGCCCTCATTACCCCAGTCACTACATCAATCCATCTCATCTAAGGTCTTCTTTCCTTGTGATGTTTCTCCACCTTTTCATCTTCCTTTCTTGCATTGTCCCTCCACTATCCCATGCATGATGTCCTTCTCCAAGGACTGATCCCTCCTGGCAACATTCCCAAAGTATGTCAGACAGAACTTCAAAATCCTTGCCTCCAGAGAACAACTTGGTTTCTCCCTCTCCAGGACAGTTCTGTTTGTTCTCTTGGCAGTTTGTGGTATGTTCATTACTGTTCTCTAGCAGCAAACTCAAAGACATCAACTCTTCTCTGTCATCCTTAGTCATTGCCCAGCATTCTGATTCATGGCAAGAAATGGCCTGGGTCAGCTGCACCTTAGTACCTAGACTAATATCTTTGCTTTTCAGCATTGTTGTCTCTGACAGCAGACTTTCCTAATCCAATTCATCTTTTGATGGTTCCAAAATATTGATTGCGAAACTGAATAAGCTGAAATTGTCAACAATCTCAATCCCTTCCCCATCTATTATAGTGTTGCCAATTGGCCTAGTGGTGAGAATTTTTATTGTCTTGATGTTGAACTTCAATTAATACTGAAGACTGCAGTTATTGGACTTTCTGTAGCAGACACTTCAGATCCTTCTCAATTTCAGTGAGCAATGTGTCATCGGCATATTACTTGATGCGTCTCTCTCTGATTCTGATGTTACATTCCTTCTCATAAAGATCAGCCTCCCAAA
>NW_006399808.1:11422013-11426907 GCF_000299155.1 Elephantulus edwardii | reverse complement strand
TGGTCTGTCTGATACTTCTCTAAATCTGAACATTCAGATTAAGACAGACTAAGAAGAAGGATTGACCATCCACTTCTGAAATAGCAGACCTCTGAAAACCCTATGTACAACAGTATGAAGTAATGTGTTTTAAAAAATTACTACAGAAATTCCTGCGATTTCCATGTTCTTTTCATGCTTGTTGTGTATCAGTGATTCTATGACTAGATACAACCCATAACTAATCTTAGCAAAAATAATCCACCACACATGAAGTTGAATGACATTAACCTCATACACAAAATGAATTTTTTCTTCTTCTCAGGCTTAAGTATATTATAAGTAATACTTTATGAAATTTCTATTGCTTAATTAGTGTTTCAAGAGTTTCTTGGCTTAGTTGATAAGGAAGTGAGTTGACAACTCAAAGGTAATAAGTTTGAATCCACCAGTATCTCCCAAAGAGAAAGATAGATAATCTCATCTTATTTGATTTATAGCCTCTGAAAACACACTGGAGGATAAGGTGTGAGTGAATTTTGATTTAATAACATTGAGTTTTGACCTTTATTTAATTGTATTTGTATTTTTATTTTCCCCAATGTGATTTTTTTACATGTCTATTAATACTACTTTAAGATGATAAACTGAAAAGGCAAAATAAAATTGTTCTTTGCAAATTTTTTCCATACTTATGTATGCCAGCATTAATTTTAATTATTATAATATAGCATAATTCTGCAGGTTATGTTTCAAGTGTGTTATATAATTAGAATAACATTGTTAATGATATAGTTTTCCAAAGTTTCTTTGATGAAAAGAGACAATGACCAAATATTCTACAAAATTCTCTGAGTATTGCCTGCTTTTTCTTCACAATAATTCTGTTAACTTAGAACAACAATAACAAAAAAATCCCACATTATTTAAACTCAGTGATATAGGAATACTGAGAGTGAATGTAGTTGCATGTTTGGAGCTATGAGAGAAATGAAATAGAAAAAGATAGAGTTGTGTTGTTGTTGCTGTTGTGTGCCTTTGAATTAACCTGCAACTCATAGTGACCTTATGCACAATACCTCTGAGTGAACCCTATTCTATTCTGAGCCAATTTCATTGTCTCCAACACAGCTGACCCTATTTTCCCAGTCACTATGTACATCCATCTTGTTCAGAATCCACCCTTCCAAGTATGATGTCCTTCTCCAAGATTTGGTCCTTCCTGAGGACATGCCCAAAGTATGTGAGACAGAGCTTGTACTAAGAGGAAATAGAAATACAGACTTTAGTTTCTTTTACTCAGAATTGATACTGCTCTTAGCTGCTAGCTCATGGTTGTTTTCAGCCTCTAGCCCACCACACTTAGTGAAACAAAACACTACCAAGTTCTGCACCATACCATAATGTCTTAGGAATGAGTCCCATGATGTCTACATAATTGTGATACATAAGACCTTTGATTAGCTGACTTTCAGAAGTACATAAACAAGCCTTTCTTCCCAATGTGTTGTAGTCTAGAAGCTATATTCAACATAATCCAACATACAAGTTTTGAATTCTAAACAGGGGGTAGCTGGGCATGTGATGATGGTACCTGAGATACATTGCTGAGAATGAAATCCATTGTGGTATCAGAAACCTTGAACATTGGCTTTTCTTTCCATTGTGTTTGGCACTGTTAGGGACATGTTCCCCAGCTATCTTAACTGCTGACACATGGTCTTGCAAATCATCAAGAGCTGTGCAACCAGTCTCCATAGTGTGAAACGGTGATGGAAAGAGAATGAAGAGACTGTGGAACTGCTGTGAAGTAACCATGCCAAGGTATCGTGAGGAAACCTTGGAGAAGGAGTCACAATGAAAGGTTTTGCTTGCTGGATGATAGAATGAAAAGCTGACCTGCAATTGCTTTGATATGAAATTTGTAGACTGACTCATGAAACTAAAAATATATTTGTACTGCTAACTGAAACTGGACTTCCACTTGGAGACAGAAGTGTCTGAGCTAACTGAGGAATTGGGTCTTGATAATCTTATGTGGGACTGCTGGACTGAGCTAGACTTATTGTGTCATTCTTTGTCTTTCCACTTCCCAACCTATTTTCTCTAATAAACCCCGTAACTGTAAGTGAAGTCTGTGAGTCAATTTGCAATGGACATGGGAGCTAATGATTGGTAGGAATAAATGCAGGAACACATGAGGTGGCATATCTAAGCATGTAGCTACTTGTTTCGTAATATGGATATTATTGATGGGGTAAGTTCCCTTTTATGAAACAGGTAGAAGTAAGACTTAGTCTTCCCCATGTTGCCTCTGATCTTTTTGCACACATTAAAAGGGAGAATTCTATCAATGAACCACCAATGCTTCCTAGAGTATATTCTGTAACTTTGTTCTTAAATTAAAAGAAAAGTAAACTACAAATGCAAATATATTTCTGTTCTGAATAAAACCTGAGTGTGTGTATGAAAAGGGATATTTCTATTAGTAAAAAGCAATTAATTTTTAAAATGTTTTGGAGTAGTTTTTTTTCCCACTCCAAGTTAACATTAAGACTTGAGAGCATTAATTTTCAGTAAGTTATACTTCAGTGAATATTTTATACTACCAAGTATAGGTTGTGAAATATTTTCTTAATGTAGAATACAAAGTAAAGGGACATTTCTCTTGACAATTCAAGCTGTTCTGAATTTTAATTTGACCTATCGTCTTTAATTAAGATTTGCCTTATTATAACTAGACTCAAATTAATCTAGATTTGTACTTGTTAAATATGATCTACAGGGACTGCGCTCAGAGCTCCCTGTACCCATGTACTCTCGGCCTTTGGAATGGAACCATTCTTAAAGGAATCTGAATTCATACAAGAATTTTAAATCATGAAATCATTTTAAAAAGGGTTGTTGTTTTGTTGTTTGTTTGGGTTTTTTTTCCTAACTCTGAAAGCAATGTGTTTTCAATGTGGTGCCAAGATAAAAGTCATAATCTTTTATTTAAGCAAAGAGAAACTCAACAAAAGGCTATAACCAAAATACATTATAGTGTATTATAACCAACTATGTATATATAAAACAAAATAACATTGTACATATTTAGTGTGTACATGTTAAGCGTTTATCTGAGCTACTACCTAATTGAAATAAAATAAGAACACTTCATTCTGAATAAGAATTGCACACATTTCCTAAGAAAAACGCACATATTTAACAATTTCCAGCTGTGGGAACCATAAGAAATTAGCTTACTTTAGAAATGAGAAAGTGAAAAGTGATGTTCAATGTAATCTGATTTAGTGATTAAGTTTATCACCCTTGGAAAAGGAAGGCTCGCTCAGTATGAACTAAGGAAGGACAGCTGTAAGCTTCTGTAGCTTATTTGCACTATCGTAATCTTCTGGCTGATGATCAAAGAGGTTTTCAAGCAGGGTTCAAACTGTAAATCACGAAATTCTGACTGCCCATATTAGAAGTAGAAATCTGCATCCTAAATCCAAGGTAGGAGACGATCACAGAGGTGGTGATCACTTAAGGATGAAATGGCAGCCTGTGCTTAAAGTAGCTTCCAGGACTGTCTACATAGAGGAATGCAAATGTGCTTTTACATTTTGCTTATTTCACAGATACCACCTACTTTTAAATGGATCCAGTGACTTTCTCCTTTGCCAAACTCTTGCTTAGTTTTCTATTCAACAGTCGAATATCTGCCACATTTGATTACAGTGCATAAAACTGCACATATTATCCAATTCAATTTTCCTCTACAGTAAAGATATCTCTGAGTCATATGATTTGTAATTATATGTAGACTAAATTTCAAGGTTCATTGATTCTTCATTTTAAATACATAAAAAAATAATTCTGGGTTCTTTTGCTTACTTGCAGTGTTGGTTTTTTCCTAATATTGAGAGCTATTAATGCTTATGACTGCAAGTAGCCTTAAGGGCAGGCTTGCGTTCATTCTTTGTGTTCAGTGGAGGGAAGTGCATGTCTTCCTCAAGCTTTCTCTTGAGAGTTAGGAAAAGTTCCCAAGAAGCCTGTACCTGTAGAATACTTTTTCTTATATCTCTATGATCAGAATGGACCCCATACTAATTAATGCCCAAATTAATAAAAATGAGTGTAAGTGGAGAATTACACTGAAGTTTAAATTAACTCACTAACCTCTTTGCTATTGTTGTTGTTAGATGTCATTGAGTCAAATGTGACTCATAACAACCCTATTAATAACAGACCTGAATCCTGTCCTAACCTGTGCCATCCTCATTATCTCTGATGTGCTTGAGCCCATTGCTGCATATATTGTGTCAAAACATCTCAATAGAGGTCTTCCTCTTTTTCTCTGCTCCTCCACCCTTCCAAGTGTGAAAGCCTTTTCCCATAACCTCTCCTAGCAAGCTGTACAATGGAAGTGAGACAAAGCTTTGTCATTTTTTGCATCCAAGGAGTACTCCAGTTGCACATTTTCCAAGACAAGCTTGTAATATTTTCCAACATCACAGCTCAAAGTCCTCCCAGTCATTGTCCAGCTCTCTGATGCATAATAAGTGACTGCAAAGACTATGGCCTGTATCAGGCTCACCTTCGTCTCCAAGGAGACACCGCTGCTCTTGAGTACTTTAGAGAGGTGTCTCTAACAGCAGACTTTCCCATCGCAATACGTTTTTTCATTTCCTGGCTGCTGGTGCCAAGGGTGTTGACTGTGGAGCTGAGCAAACGGAAGCTGTGAACAATCTCAATCTCAATCTCTTCACCATACATCCTGATGCTACCAATTGGTCCAGTGGTGAGAATCTTTGTCTTCTTGACATTGGGCCTCAGTCCATACTGAAGGTTGCAGTCCCTGACCCTCTGCAGTAAGTGCATGAGGTCCTCCTCAGTTTCAGTGAACACACAGATGCTGCCCTGGATGTGCTCA
>NW_006399808.1:11415437-11421383 GCF_000299155.1 Elephantulus edwardii | reverse complement strand
AAAGCACACCTAATTCAGGTCATGGTCTTTGCAATCACTTGCTATACATTAGAGAGCTGGACAGTGATTCGGGATGACAGAAGAAGAGTCAATGCCTTTGAGTTGTGGTGCTGGAGAAGAATATTGAACATCTCATTGACTACCAAGAGAATAAACAGGTGTCTCTTGGAGAGGATAAAACCAAATTTCTCCTTGGAGGAAAGGATTTTGAAACCCCGTCTCACACACTATGAGCACATGGCCTGTAGGGACCAGTCGTTGGAGAAGAACATCATGCTTGAGTGAGTGGAGGTCCAGCACAGGAGAAGAAGACCCCAGATGAGATGTATTGACACAGTGACTGTGACAATGAGGGAAGATGTATCAGAGTCAGTGAGCCTGGCTCAAGATAGGGCAGGGTTCAGAGCTATTGTACATAGGCTCGCTGTGAGTCAGAGGCAACTCAATAACACATAATAACAAGAACAGTTATTTGTAAATCAGTGAGTTAGAAAATTTCTTTAAAGTTAAGAAATTACTTTTTGTTATCCATATTGTGTTATTTCTTTTAAACAATATTTTATTCATTGGAATGGTGATCAATTAATTGAATATTTTGGCACAGATATCTAGTAACAGATTTTCTAGTTCTTTGTCTGAAAATGGATCTGTTCATTTTAGATTATTAATTTGTTTTAAAATAAGCAAAATTCATGAAGTTTTTTCATGAGTGAAACTGAAAATATATTACTGCAGTTAATAGTTTGGTTAAAACAACCCAGAAAAGTACAGAATCTTTTTTTTTTTTCAAAATGTGTATTTTCCTATGGAAGTTTAATCTTTCATTGTTCAGGCAACTCAAGTCATGTTGTAAAGATATATGTTTAAAGCTACTTAGGGATGCAAGTCTGTATTTTGACACTAAATGGCTTAAGTTTAATACCTAAATTATATTCTGAATGTTATTTTTAACATGCTTCTTATTGTGGGTTCTTTCTTCTCTTTTTAAAAACAAATTAGCCATGAGTTATAATTATGCCTCTGAGGGTAATTAATGTAAATATGGTGTATGGAAGAATCTCAGAGAGATGCCAAAAAATGTCTTCACAACCAAAGTGTGGCAAAAAGAACAAGTGCACAGCTTGCAGGGTAGCTTTAAAACCCTTCTCCCTCTCCTTCGTGCCCAAAGCCAGAGGTTGTTCAGAAATGTTTTTCTTCTCATTTTAAGAAACTACTTTTTATATCTTAGTTCAAGATTCCTGTCTCTCTCAAGTTAAGCCTTAATGTTTAACCAAATCAAACTTGCTGCTATCAGGTTGATTCTGAGTCACAGGGACTTTGAAGAATGTAGTAGAACAGCTCCACAAGATTTCTAAGACTGTGACCTTTAAGGGCTGAAACTGCCACATCTTTCTCTTGTAGAGCTGGTGATGGGTTTGAATCATCAAGTTTCATGTAACAATCAAGAGTTTAATCCCTGTGCCATCAGATTTTCTTTATTATTATTTAACCCACTGTTGTTGAGTCTTTATTGTTTAACCACCTGATTTAGAATGTCGATAGTTGCAGAGGGGCGTCAGGCCTTTTGGTCATAGGGTCGTTATGAGTCCTGCTCCACTGAAAGGCAATCAACAAGAACAACAACGACAACAACAACAACAACAACATTCTTTAGCCAACTGCTTTCAACTCTCGCTAGTTCAAGGTTTCAAATTTTAATACAAGCCTTCTCATCTTTCTCACATGGAGATTCTGGTGGATTTGAATTACTAATCCTTAGGTTAGCAACGTATTACCTAAGGAACGGTGCTGCTTACAAAAATAAAATGCAAATAATAGTTAAGGGTGAGAGTTTTTACTTCTCAGATACTGATCCTTTTAACTATTTAGAAACTTTGTTCCATATGTCAAGTTATTTAGAGATTCAGAACAGATTTTTCTCTTTTCCTTAGTGTTTCAAATATTTTTAAGAAGGGAAAAGTTGACATTGATGTGCTTCTTTCAAATATAACATATAATTTTGTGCATAAAATAGTGGCATCAAAATGAATCCCTCCTTTGTGCCTTTTATGGAGACAGATATAAAATTACTTTAAAATTTAAATTCAGTATGCTTCTTGGAGGCAAGGATTTTGATGCTCTATTTGACATACTTTGGGTATGTTGCAAGGAGGAACCAGTCCTTGGAGAGAGGCATCATGCTTGGAAGGGTAGAGATACAATGAAAAAGAGGAAGACCCTGGATGAGATGGATTGACTCAGTGACTGAGGTGATGAGGATAGGAGTGTCAAAGACAATGAAATTGGCTCTAGATAGAGCCAGGTTCAAGGACTTTGTACATGGGGTTGCTAAGAGTCACAAACTACTTGACAGCACAAAACAACAACAATGTTCCAAGGGTATCTGTGAATAAACTGAACATTTATATGCATTCATTGGCAATAGAAAGATTACTGAAATATTACTATACAAATATTTACTAAATAGCCACTGTTGACAAGACCTGTTTTTAATGCTGACATCAGAGGAAATAAAAATGCACTGAAATATCAGCACTCATGGAACTTATTCTGGTGCAGAAAGACAAATTGGAAGGCAGATGCTGATGTAAATACTAAGAAGAGAGTAAAGTAAGAAAGGAGATGAAAAGTGCATATGTGAAAATAGGCTCAGTGTGTGTGTGTACACATAAAAAAGAAATGCAAATTTTGTGTGTACAAGTATGTGCCTATATTAAGTATATGAAATGTATTGAAACTTGAGGCCTGACAACTAGGGATTATCTCTCTGGGAATACAGCATTTGAATGAATCTGAAAAGGTGAGATGATGAAGCAAGTGGATATATTTGCTTTGAAGTGAAGGCTGGAATGTCTGAAGAAGAGCCTGGAACCCAGAGATGCTAATGCTAAGTGGAGAGAAGAGGTAGAAAGAGGTAGAAGAGGTCAAAAGGCAATTGGAGGCCAGATAATGGACAACCTTAGGAGCAATCATAACGATTTAGACACATTCAGTTTAGGGGTGAACTGGATTTTCTATTAAAATAGCACTCTCATATCCTTGTGAAAGATACACTGTGGAGCAGCGAAGAACAGACTGAATCAGGGAGAGGAAGTGCTCAGTTAGTGTAGTTAGTTAAGTGACTAATGATGGTGATGTGGATAAAGGTGGTTATAGAGGAGGTGGTCAACAGTAGTTCCCTTCAATATAGAAAGCAGAACTGAGTTATCCAAACTGAAAAATTAGAGCATTGTTCTAGTTTTTTTTAAGTAGCTTGGTACTAGAATTGAAAGAGAACACACATGAAATCTTTCAAGATGGAGAAGCATCACTGGATGAAAGTTGAGTAGACCATACATCACAGCAGCAGTCTTGAACTTGTTATATAATCTTGAGCTTAGCACTGTAAGCTCTCAATATCTTGGTTTTATGGAATCGGTAATAGAGCTGAGCCAAACCTACTTCATTGCCGGTTTTTGTACATAAAGTTTTATTGCAATACAGCATTGCCTGGGTATTTTTTTTTTTATTGCTTGGCTGCTTATGTACTAAAATAGCTCAATAGTTGCCAAACACTATACGGTTCTTTTCAGAAAAAAAATTTCTTCTGACCTTTAGAAAAAACATTTTTAAAAAATAAAAGTGAAAAGTTCCTGTTCTATGCATTCAAAATATGTAGATGATAAATATTTGGGGTTTATAGAATGTTCTGTATTCAATCTTGAAAAGACTTATAAAGTTACCAGTTTTCTACACAATCAAATGACAGACAAAAAGTAGACTCTCTGGAAAACATGTGTGAGTTCTTTGTCATTAAATTAAGCCTGAAGCCCCTCTACAAGTATCAACATTTATCAGAGTCCATAGAGTTTCTGGCAACACGTTATTTAGGAAGTGGATGCCACTCCTGCTTCTAAATGATAAAATAAGGATTCCTGTAGACATAATGATTAAGTACACCACTGCTACCCAAAAGGTTGGTGATTCAAATCTACCCATTACTCATATAGGAAAACATACGGTGATCTGCTTCTATAAACATCACAGCCAAAGAAACAATATAGCAGAGTTCTACTCTGTCACTATGAGTGAGAAGCCTACTGACATACAATAATAATCATAACAAAATTTCATACCCATTGGAGTTAATAATTTATCAGAATATATTTTGAAGAGTGAAAACAGATTTTATAGACACAAATGCATATTCTCATTCTGTTATTTCCTTATGTATGTACAAATGGATAATAAATAAAAATATTGTTGTTAGGTGCTGTTGAGTTGGAAATGATTCATAGTAACCCTGTGAACAACAGATCTAAACCCTGTCCTATCCTGTGTCATATTCATACTTCCTGACACACAAGAGTCCACTACAGCAGTCACTATTTCAATCTGCCTGGTTGAGGGTCTTCCTCTCCTTTGCCAATCCTCCACCTTTCCCAACATCATGTCCTTCTGCAAAGAGTAGCTCCTCCTAGCAACAGGCACAAAGTATGTGAGGTAAAGCCTCATCATTCCTGCCTCCAAAGAGGCACCCTCTCCAAGACATATTTTTTGTTCTTTTGGTAGTATATAGGATGTTCAGTGCTCTTCTCAAACACCACGGCTCAAAAGCATGAATTATTCTGTTATCCTTATTTATTGTCCAGCTCTTAGATGCATAGCAAATAATCAGAAAGACTATGGCCTGAATCAGATACAGCTTAGTCCTCAAACTGACATCATTACTTCTCAATAATTTGAAGAGGTTCCTAACTGCAGACCTTGTCAGTGCAATGCATGTCCTTATTTCTTGACTGCTGGTACCATGGGTGCTAATTGTGGATCTAAGTAAGATTACATTGTTTACAGTTTCAATCTTGTCTCCATCCCTTATGATGTTGCCTATTGGTCGAGTCGTAAGAATATTCGTTTTTTTGATATTGAGGTGCAATCCATATTGAAGGCTGCATTCTTTGACCTTCTGCAACAAGTGCAGAAACAAACAAATATAACAAATATAGAATGTTGTATTTTAAAATTTTAGATGACAGTTTATTATATTTGCTTATTTCTATTTCTCATTTTCTTAAAATGAAGGAAGCTATTTACAAAATTAAAATACAAGCATTGTGAACAAAATTGAAATACAACGTATGATTTGTCTAATTACTACAGTTTCTTAGAAATATGAAGAGAAAGTTACAATAGATATAATGACTTGCTTACTATGCGATGATTAATAAGAGTTTTACTAGTTAATTTTGGCAAATTCTAGGCAACATAAAAACATTCATGCTCTATGCAAAAAGAAATAGAAAGATAATTATAGAATGGAAAACACAGATTTTGTGCTCATAATTTTGCCCTGAGACTCTTTAACAAAGGTGGGTCATCTATTCAGTAAGCGTAGCTTTAATATTAGAGTCTTCTGCTGCCAAATCTTTATTTTTCTTCAAGTATCATCACATATAATTTCAAAACAATACAGTTTCTTGAACTTTGTGTCTGTCAAATTATAAGTTATCCTCTTTCTTTTTCTCCTTCTAAATAAAGCATAAAACAAAACAACCCCAAACAAAAAAATTTCAACAAGCAAAATAAGAATGTTATCATTGACATCTTGAACTCTGCAATGAGCAATTGAGAACGAATACTTTCTTCCTTCTCATTCAAGCATTTGCTTTTCTAAATTCAGCAAGAGAAAACCCAGCTCCCAAGTTCCTGTTTCCACATATGTTTAGACAACTGAACAATGATGGATAAAACTAAAAAGACATTGGAAGGTGCCAAGCAATGTAATAACTTAGCAGGAAACTACCCTCAAAAGGAAGCACTAAAAATGACTAAAAAAGCACCAAAAAAATAAAAACAGAAAACTAGAACAAAATAAAAAAGGAAAATAAAAATTTGAGTTGGCATTCATTAAAAATGTTCAAAGGTGTCAAAAATGTCCAAAAATCCATTGTTTTCCTTAAAAGACCC
>NW_006399808.1:11413238-11415142 GCF_000299155.1 Elephantulus edwardii | reverse complement strand
AGGAAATCTTGCATGTGGAAAATGACATGTATAAATTCTAGGCACATTCTTGAAATCATTTGGCATATTCAAATTTGCTCATGCTATTTAAATCTTCATTGCTACAAAGACAATTTGATCTAGATTCAAGATTATGAAATGATCCCTTTTACTGTTGATTTTTTTTTTTAGGACTGCTAAATAGTCCAAATTTCCATTTAATTTGATAGAACTAACAGATTGCAGTTAATCTGTTTTTACTAAAAGACTGTGAATGAACTAAATCTGCTACCAATTTTGCTTATTTAGAGATAAAATTTCGTACGTTTAAGTCTGAGAGTATCTCTGTAAATGGCTTTTATATACACCATGTACACTTTCATATCCATGTAAGGACTCTGTGCATTCTGCTTTTCATATTTTTTTTTAAAGCTTAATGTATGCCTGTGAGGAGCTAGCCTTTGTGGTGTAAGTATTGTGTATGTGTGTTTGAAAGAGAGAGAAAGATGAGAGAGATTTCCACTTATGGCACGTTACGAGATTAGGTTGAAACTGGTATGGCTATTACCTTAGTTATAGTTTTTTGACGCAATTATCCATATTTTTATTTAATTATTTGACTAAAATATATTTGTTGTTGTTGTTAAGTGTCGACTATTCATAAACGACTTTCAGCGACCCTATGAACGAAAGACCTGAACACTTGTATAACTTTCATCATTTCTCTAAGTTCATAGTTTCCGGAGGCAAGTTATTTCGAAAGTGGATGCCACCCCTGCTTCCAGGCTTGTTTTAATCGAGGATCTCCACCAAACGCTGTCCACCATGGGTAACCTTTATCACGTTGGACATATCAGTGTCACAGTGTTTAGCTTCACAGCAAACACAAGTTACTTCTGTACAGCAAATGGACAGACCAGTGCTATATGACCTAGAGGAATGACCAAACCCAAATAAAACCAGGCCTGAGGACCACAGATTAAAATCCCTCACCTTTGGCTTGTTAGCATAACTTTCATAACTCTCTTCTTCTTGTTGTTGCTGTTATCGTTAAGTGCTGTAGAGTCATAGACCTGAACACTTGTATAACTTCTATAACATATTTATTATGATGAATTGACTTTGCATTTATTGTTGTCAAGTTGGTTCCTACTCACCCATGTGTGTAGGGTAGAACTGCTTTGACAAATTTTAACACTTTTTTTCAGGACCGTCTTCTGTGGTGCCTCTGGGGCTTTTGAACTGCCGAATGCAGGCTAACCTTCCAGTCGTAGCTAGATGCTTAACTAGTTAGGCAGCCACAGACCGTATTTTGCACTTTTTAATCAGTTATAAAATTACTCAATTACAACATATTTCCTTCATAATCAAGAAATGTTATCCTTTTTAATCTCCCATGTTTCACATGGGAAATCCTATACTAATCTAACATTTTTTTTCTCTTAATGTCCGTATTTTTTTCCTTTCATAAAGCCTGGGAATTTATAAGATTTTCTTGATCTTAAATTCAGAACTTTTATCCTTAGGTTTTCTTATAAAAGCATCCTAGAACTCTGAATCTTTTAACATACATGCATGTTTACGTGCCTTAACTCAAATAATTGTTATCTATTATTTCTCACTTTAAAATTTTCTATTTATTTATGAATAAGTGCTTCAAGTTATCTTCGTTTAATAGATATTATTAGCATTAGAAACACATGCTTGCAGAATAAAATGATCTTTTTTCAATATTAATAGTTTAATATTTGATAATAGTGTTGTTGTTGTTGCTGTTATGTGCTGTCGAGTGGCCTGTGACTCACAGCGACCCCATGTACAACAGCCCTAAACCCTGCTCTATCCTGTGCCAATCTCACTGCCTCTGACACATCCATCCCGATTACCCCAGTCACTGAATCAATCCACCTCATAGAGGGTCTTTC
>NW_006399808.1:11394894-11412094 GCF_000299155.1 Elephantulus edwardii | reverse complement strand
GGGAACAAATATAGATCTCTTCCAGTCAGTTGGCCAAGTGGTTGTTCTCCAGATTTCTTGGCACAACTTGGTGAGCACATCCAGGGCAACATCTGTCAACAAATTCTTATTTGATGTGTACTATTATTGAGTCATAGTCCAAAGTTCTTTATTGTTGTTGCTAGTTGTCACTGAGTCAGTTCTGACTTCTAGTGACCCTGCATAGAACATGAGCAAATAATACGTGGCACTAAACCTGAATCATAATCACTATTAAGCTTGAGCTTGTTACTGCAGCCTCTGTGTCAATTCAACTCACTGAGGGTAATTTTCTATTTTGCTGACATTCTATGTTACCATCTATGACAACCTTCTCTAGTGATCAGTCTTTCCTGATAACATGTCCAAATTATATGAAATGAATTCTTGCAATTTCCACTTCTAAGGAGCATTCTAGCTACACTTCTTTCAAGGCAGATTTGTTTGTCCTTGTGACTGTCCAAGATATACTCAATATACTTCATCAACATCATAATTTCATGATATTAATACATAAATTCTTAAGTTTTCTTTACTCATTGAATAATTTTTTTCATACATACCAAGTAACTGAAAACACCATGTGATGTGTCAGTTGTACCTTTGTCTTGGAAGTGACGTCTTCACTTTATAGCACTTGAAATAGTTCTTTTGCAGAAAATCTGCCTTTTATAGTAATAGGTTGTTTGATTTCTTTACTACTTCATCCATGAATGTTAATTTTAAATCCATCATAAAATTAAATATCTGATAATGCCAATCTGCTATGTGTTAATCATGTTGTAATCCTGCATAGCCTTCTGTTATTGTTGTTGTTGTTATGTGCCTTTAAGTCGCCTGTGAATCATAATGACCCTATGCACAACAGCTCTGAATCCTGCTGCTTCCTGAGCCAACCTTATTGTCTCTGACACACCTATCCTTATTACCCCAGTCACTGAATCATCCATCTGATCTAGGGTCTCCCTCTCTTGTGCAGTGCCTCCACCCTCCCAAGCATGATGTCCCTCCTTAAGGACTGAACTCTTTGTGACACTTGCCTAAAGTGTGTCAAGGAGAGCTTCAGAATCTTTGCTTCCAAGAAGCAGCCTGGTTTTATCTTCTCCTGGACAAACCTTTTGAATGATGCTGGAGACAGAATGAGGAAGTTCTGTACAATCAATGAGTTATTCATTGAAAATACTCATTAAAAGAAACATAAATGTAGACTACATACATGTGAATTTCACCTGATGGTATGCATAAGAATCAGATGTAGATCGACTACATCTGTGGGAAGAATCAGTGGAGAAGCTCTCTATCAGCTGTGAAAATGAGGCCAGGTGCTGATTGTAGAACAGACCACCAGCTACTCATATGCAAGTTCAAGCTGAAGTTAAAGAAGGTTAAAACAAATCCACAGGAACCAACATTTGACCTTCAGTATATCCCATTTGAATTTCAAAGCCATCTCAGGAAAAGGTTTGAGGTCTTGAACACTAATGAGCAAAGACCAGATTAGCTGTGGGAATATATCAGGAATTTCATCCATGAAGAATGCAAAAGGTCATCACAAAGACAGAGGAGGAAGAAAAGACCAAAACGGGTGTAAATGAGACTCTTAATATTGCACTAGAGCACCAAGAAGCCAAAGCAAAGGGAAGAAATCAAGAAATTAAGGAGCTGAACAGAAAATTTCAAAGGGCAGTGTGGGAAGATAAAGCAAAATATTATAATGTAATTGTGCAAAGACCTAGAGTCATAAAATCAAAAAGGCCAAAGTCACTCATCACTTCTTAAGCTGAAAGAACTTGAAAACCAAATTCAAGTCATTAGTTGCAGTACTTAATGTTGCTGTGGCAGAATATAAATTAACCCAGGAAGCATTAAAAGATGATAGATGGCATATACAGAGGCACTATACTGAAAATAATTGGCTGATACAGAAGAATCTCATGAAACAATATATGAGCAAGAACCTGTGGTGATGAAAAAAGAAGTTAAAGCTGCTCTGAAAGAATTGGCAAGAAACAAGACCCCAGGAATTGATGGCGTACCAATTGACATATTTCAACAGAGGCTGGCCTGAATGCACTCACCAAGTTGTGCCAAGAAACCTGGAGGAAAATCACCTGGCCAACTGACTGGAAGAGATCTATATTTGTTCCCATTCCAAAGAGATGTCTTGTAGACAGTTGCTATTTATACTGTTGAAAAATGGTATTTGTGATGAATAAGTCTTTGGCTATACAATATTGTCTCGTGTGTGCTCCTGAATTATAAGGCCATGTTCTTCAATAACTAATTCTTCTTTGCTTCCATCCTTTATCTTCCCAGCACTAGTAATTATAAATGCATTCTGATTGCATTTTTGTTTCATTTCAGATTGCAGAGGTTGGGCAAAAATCTTCATTTTCTTCACTTTTGGGTTTTAGAGGATGGCACATACATGTTATTCTGAAGATTATCCAAAAACAACTGGAGCAGTAAGTTGACAGAGAACTACTCGAAATACAGGCCATACACTAGGTAGCATTATTGCCAATGTCAGATGATCTTGGTTGAAAGCAGAAATTATCAGAAAAAGGCCTATATGTCTTTCATTGATTTTGCAAAGGTATTTGACTGTGTGGATGACAACAAAGTGTAGCTAACCTTGAGAAGAATGGGAACTCACGAACACTTGGTTGTACTCATGCAAAACCTATTCTTGAACCAGGAAGCAGTTGTCAGAACAGAGTAAAGAAAATTAATGGTTCAAAATAAAGGAGTGCATAAAGAAGGTGTTCTGTTTCCATATATATTCATTCTATATGCAGAAGAGTTCATTCGGGAGACGGGTCTATGAGGAGGAATGTGGCATGAGGATTGAAGGAAGAATCATCAACAATCTATGTGATGCAGATGATACAACCTTGCTTGCTGAAACTGAGAAGGACCTGAAGCATTTGCTTTTGAAGGTAAAGGACTGCAATT
This sequence comes from Elephantulus edwardii, assembly GCF_000299155.1. Taxonomy (NCBI): domain Eukaryota; kingdom Metazoa; phylum Chordata; class Mammalia; order Macroscelidea; family Macroscelididae; genus Elephantulus; species Elephantulus edwardii. The sequence goes on along the minus strand of NW_006399808.1, from coordinate 11,409,121 downwards.
TTCAATATGAATTGAAGCTCAACATCAAGAAAGCAATGATTTTCATCTTCAGGCATTTGGCAGCAGATGAGAAGAGATTGAAATTGTTAACAATTTCATCTTGCTCAGCTCTACAATCAACACTCTTGGCACCAATTGTCAGTTAATCAAAAGACAAATTGCATCAGAAAAAGCTGCTGTGAAGGACCTTTCAGATTATTAAAGAGCAATAGTGTCAGTCTAGAAACTAAGGTGCACATGTTTCAGGCCATGGTCTTCACAATTACTTGCTATGCATCAGAGAGCTGGACAATGACTAAGAATGACAAAAGAATATATTCCTTTGAGTTGTTGCATTGGAGAAGAGTCTTCAACATACCATAGACTGCCACAAGAACAACAAGTCTGTCTTAGAGAGGGTGAAACCAAGTTTCTTCTTGTAGGCTAGGACTTTGAAGCTCAATCTCACATACTTTGAGGACAGGGCCAGGAGAAACCAGTCTTAGGAGGACATCATGCTCAGAAGGGTAGAAGTGCAGTTCACAAAAGGAAGACCCTAGAGGAGATGGATTGACACAGTAACTCAGGTATTTGGGGACAGATGTGTTGAAGCCTGTGAGAATGGTTAAAAACAGGGCGGGATTTAGAGCTATAATGCATAAGGTCAATAAGAGTCTCAGGTGACTCATGAAACATATTAACAGTATATGTTTTACTAATATTCATAGTGACATGTTTTCCTTTTATGCATATGAATATTATTCTATTACTAATAGCATTGTGCTGTAAAGTAGGTCTTTAGAATGTTCTTTATGGCATAGTTCACAGCAAAAAAATCTACATGCGATTCAACACACCAAGACAAACTGATGAACACGTGGGAGTACTTTATAAATAGAATTTCTAGAAATTATTATATTGACAACATGTAGAAATGACAATAATTATCAATCCCATTTTACAAATGATTACACTAATCCCATCAAAGTCTAGGAGTGCGCCGGTGCAAGTGTCACTGTTAAGTATGGATTTCATATCCTTCCTTTTATATACTGAGTTATTTACCAATGAGTTTTTATATACTTTTCTAATGTCCTATTAGAGAGCTCTGGTGTCTTAGTGGTAAGAATCTACGCTACAATCTCGAAGATATGTGGTTTGAATCTCCCAGCTGCTCAGCAGAAGGATAGGAATTTCCTCCCGTGTGATTAACTGCCTCTCAAAATCCACTGGAGCGTCAGCTATGGGTCAGTTTCAACTCAGTACACAACAACAACAACAACAACAACAATATCCTCTTTGTTTAAATCATTCAAGACATGATTTTTGTATTTAGACAAGGTTATATTTTTATATAACAACTCAGTAATATTTGCCAATTGCTTCTTTTAAAGATCATGCATTTTACACTGAAACCTGATCCTTTAAAATTTGGTAGCTTTCAATGAATGGGGCGGAAAAGCTCCCAATATTTATTATAGGTGTTGCTGTTATGTGTCAGTGAGTCAGAACCAACTCATAGCTGATCCTCCACTAGCCTTTCAGAGGCATTAAATCATATGGGAAGAGATTGCGCATTCCTCCCCCCGCCCCCAGTGAAGCAGCTGGTGGTTTCAAATCCAGTTCCTTTGAATTGACAGCACAGCTCTTAACAACTGAACTGTTAGCTCTTCTAAATCAATATTCATTGTTGTTATGTGCTTTCGAGTCTCTTGCGACTCATATTGACACTATATATAAGAGCTCTGAACTCTAGTCTATCCTGAGCCAACCTTATTTTCTCTGACACAGCTACCCTACTACCCTAGTCACTGAGTCAATCCATCTCATCCAGAATCTTCCTCTCTTGCACTATTCTTCCACCTTTCCAAGCATGATGTCCCTCTCTAAGAACTGGTTCCTATTGCAACGTGTTCAAAGTATATCAGATGGATTTTCAGAATCCTTGCTTCCAAGGATCAGCCTGGTTTCACCCTCTACAGGATGTGGTATATTCAACACTCTTCTTCAGGATCACAACTCAAAGGCAACAATTCTTCTATCATCTTTAGTCATTGTTGAGCTTTCTGATGCATAGCAAGTAATTGCAAAGACCATGACCTGGGTCAGATGCATCTTGGTCTCTAGATCAACATTGTTGCTTTTCAGTAATCTGGAGATGTCCCTGACAGCAGAGTTTAAGAATGCAATTCATCTTGTGATTTCCTGGCCAAGCAAACTGAAGCTCTTAACAATCTCAATCTCTTCACCATCTGTCTTAATGCGACCAATAGGCCCATTGGTGACAATCCTTGTTTTTTTTTTATGTCGAGCTTAATTCAGAAGATACAAATTTTATTTAAACAAGTAAATTGTAATTTTATGATTATTTCATAGTGATGCTTCATTTTTAATAACCTTTTTTAAGATTAAGGAACTTTAAAAAACCATTTTGATATGTCTTGCATGTTATTTTGTACATGACTCATGTATTGACCTCAAGTTGGAACTGGCTCATACCCTCTGGTGGGTACCCAAAGCTTGGAAGGAGATTGCTCATCTTTCTCCCACGAAGCTGCTGGTGGATTCACACTACCAGTAAGATGTGATCTGTGGATTAACAGCTCCCTAAGTGCTATGCCTTCAGAGTTTTCATTTTCTATATATTGTTAAGTGCTTTTGATTCACTTGTGACTCACAGCAACCATATATACAATGGCTCTGAAACCTGCCCTATCCTGAGCTAATCTTACTGACACCTATTAATACACCTATTCCCATTACCCCAGTTACTGTGTCAGTCCATCTCATCTGGGCTGTTAGGTTTGGTCAACTAGACTCTAACTCAAAACAACCCATTGCACAACAGAACAGAACACTGCCTAATCGTGAACCATCTTCAAAATACCTGCTGTGTTTAAAACCATTGTTATAGTCACTCTGTCAAGCTATCTCATTTAAGAGTTTTCTTCTCACCTTCTGATTTTATAAAGAGAGATGTCCTTCTACAAGAAGTGCCTCTTAATAATATGCCAAAAATATGTTAGACAAAGTCTCTCTATCCTTGTTTCAAAGGAGTATTAAAAAGGTACATTTAAAAATAATTTGAGCACAGAGCTCAATAGCAGAAATATGAAAATGTTACCTGTACCTTTTTTAATATATTATTGAGTGACCCTATGAACAACAGATCTGAACCTCGTCCTATCTTGTGGTGTCATCATCATCTCTGAGATATTTGAGCCCATTGCTGCAGTCACTTAGTAAGCCCATCCAGTTGAGGGTCTCCCTCTCTTTTACTAACCCTCCACCTTTCCAAGAATGATACCCTTCCCCAAGGAATGACTTCTCCTAGCAACATGGATAGGGAGATTTATTCAAGGGATTGGGTCCATGCCATTATAGAAGCTGTCGATTTCCATATCTGTGATTTAGCGATTAGGATACTGGCTTCTCCTGATTCATGTAGCTGTAAAAGTTGATTAGTCCGAGATCACTAGGTCAGCTTGCTTATGCATAGGAAGTGGTGGTCTTAAGACCAAGAATCATGTTAGGTCAAATGATGACAGGCATTCAACAGCATTGAAAACATGAAACCAATTCCAATGAAGTCAGGCAAGTCCCTCATGCTTCCAGACCTCTTTCTACTCCTCCGAACACCAATCTTAGCCCCATGTTCCACTCACTCTCACATCAGGTTTCCAGTTCTCTGCTGTTATGGTTGCTGCTCCCACAGGGCCTGGTCTGGCTGACAAAAGAATGTCTGACCTAGAAGGGTACACTTCGTTCTCTTGATTCTTCTTTGCTTCTGGTGAGATTCTCAAATTCTGCTGCTTGATCTACTCTATTTAATGGTGAGACTAACTATTCTTCTTGCGAATAGGCTAACACATCCTATTTGCAAATTGCCACCCATACACATAACAGTGTCAAACACAATGACCAGGAAATCCATTTTGGATACTATACTTTTACCATCACAGACCACTCCCTGGCTTTTATAGCCATAAACCTTCATATTTGAAGAGTTAATTTTCTCCTTACAATATACAATATCTATATTTGTAAGAGTATAAGCCAGCAACTTCATGACTCATGCCTTAATATCCCCCTTTTAGATGGTCAATTTCTGATTTGTCCATCCTTATCAAATCAGTCCTGAGAAGAAACTACATCTATGTTGTACATCCGTGGAAGGAATCATTGGAGAAGCTCAATATCAATAGTCAAAACTAGGCGGGCTATAGGACAGATCATCAATTAATCATGTGTAAATTCAAACTGAAGCAAAAGAAAATTAAAGCAAGTTCATGAGAACTGAATATGATTTTGAGTCTACTCCACCTGAATTTCAAAATTTTCTTAAGAATAAGCTTGAAGCTTTGAAGACCAATGATTGAAGACTGATTGAGTTGTGGGATGACATCAAGGATATCATCCAGGAAGAGAAGAAAAAGTCATTACAAAGATAGAGGATAAAAAACCAAACAAACCACAAAAGAGACTCTGAAAGTTAGACTAGAGCATCAAAAAGCCAAAGCAAAGGGAAAAGATACCAACATGAAAGAACTGAACAGAAGATTTCTGCAACTCAAGAAGAAAAAGTAATTATTACAATGGAATGTGCAGAAAGCGGCAATTGTTGACTAAAAAGGGCAGGACTCACTCTGCATTTCTCAAGCTGAGAGAACTGGGGGGGGGAAGTCTTGAGTCACAATATTGAAAGATGTTATGGAAAAATATGTTGAATGGTCCAGAAGCATCAAAAGAAGATGGAGTGAATGTAGAGAGTCACTAAACCAAAAAGAATTGACTGACACTGAAAAAATTCAGGAAGTACAATGGTACTTCCAGAAGCCAATCATAATGAAACAAGAAGCTGAAGCCACACTGAAAGTGTTGACAAAAAATAAGACCCCAGAAATCGATAGGGTACCAACTGACATGTTTGAACTAACAGATGCAGCTCTGGATGGGCTTTCCAGTCTGACAGGAGATTTGAAGGACAGCTGTGTGGCCACCTGAGTGGGAGAGATCTACATTTGTTTCAATTCCCAAGAAAGGTCACCCAACAGAATGAGAAAACTATCAAACAATATCATTAATATCATTGCAAGCAAAATACTGTTGAAAGGAATTTACAAGCAGCTAGATTAGTATATAAACAGGGAATTTCCAGAAATCCAAGCAGGATTTAAAAAAGACTTAAGGTGTGTCTGATGCAGGCCGTGATCTTTATAATTACTTGCTATGCATCAGAGAGCTGGACAATGGTTAAGGATGATAGAAGGAGAATTGATGCCTTTGAGCTGTGATGCTGGAGAAGAGTATTGAAAATACCATGAAATGAGTAGGAGAGCAAACAGGTTTATCTTGGAGAGGGTGAAACCAAGCTGCTCCTTGGAGGCAAGGATTTTGAAGCTTCTTCTGATATATTTTGGACATGTTGCAGTCCTTGGAGTGGGATGTCATGCATAGGAGGGTGAAGGGACAGTGCAAGAGAGGAAGACCCTCAATGAGATGGGTTGATTTAGTGACTGGGGTAATGGGGTTGGAGTGTCAAAGACAATGAGTTTGGCACAGGAAAGAGCAGGGTTTAGGGCTGTTGTACATAGAGTTGCTATGAGTCAGAAGTGACTCAAGGACACAACAATAACAACTACAACATTAAATCAACAAAATCTTTAATTATTATATATATCTATATATCTTAGCATTGCAATATGAAAGAATAAAAAAAATGTCAATACATAAACCTTTAAAGAAATTTCCAGTTTAAACATTCTCCACCCTTAATTGATCTCATGCACATGAATGTGGCCTCAGACCTTGCCCTTTGCTTTAGGCCAAAAGTAGCTTAACTTTTCTTTCCTTCATAATAGCAGCAAAATAACCATTTTAACTAAACTTCTCAAGCTTCTAACTTCTTACTCTTATAAAATTCCACACTTCCATGAATCTACAGCCATTGCAATGAACCTAGCTTCTGACTCCAACTGTAAAAGGATCAATGGCCATGTGTAGACGGCCATATCTGACCTTAACCAACTCCACAAAGGGTAACTATCCTCATCAACAACACAAAACCAGTTCTTCAAGATGTCAGAGATGTTTCTCATGATTGGGCACCTCATTCTACTCATACCAACACCAAACTTAACTGTTTTATTGTGTCTAAAATCTATTATAATATTTCCCAGATCACACAACCATATTAGAGAAGTCAAAATGCTATAATTCAGGCCGGTAATAGTATAATCACAGAAGGACAACTTCTGAAACGTGCTCACAAACACCTCAGCTTTCAGTTTTTAGGCTCTTAGTTCTGCCAATTATGACTTTCCCCAAGCACCACTCCCCGTTGTCCAAGAAACGTGGGCAAAGGCTTCTAGTTTTGGTTTCATAGCTTAGAGTCCCTAGGTCTGCTCCATCATATGTCAGGTTTCTGGTTCTCTACTTTGGCTGTTATGGTTGCAACCAGCCTGATCTGGTGGACTTAAGAATCACTGAACCATAAGGACATGCTGCTTTCTCTTATTTCTCATTTGCTGTGGGTGAAACGCAAATTCTGTGGCTAGATCCTCTCAAGTAAATGGTGAGATTAGTCAATCAAATGTGTTAATGGTTACTCATGGCGGACAGGGTTTGGTGGAGATCCTCGATTAAAACAAGCTTGGAAGCAGCAGTTCCATCCACTTCCATGATAGCTTGCCTCCGGAAGCTCTAGGAACCTAGAGAAAGGATGAAAGTAACACAAGTGGTAAGGACTTTTGTTCATAGGGTCGCTATGAGTTGCCTACAACTCGATGGCACTCAACAACAATAACAACAACAACAACAACAACAACAAGAGTCAATCCCCTTGTGGAAAGGATAACACACCCTATTCACATATTCTTGCACATTCACATAGCAAAATCAAACTCAAGGGCTAGGAATGTAATTTTGAACAGCAAAGGCTAAATACCATAATAGAACACAATAATAGCAATTAAGTACTGGAGGTCAACATAGAAATAACAGGACAGAACCGAGGGACAGAACATAGTGCTCAATTCTTCTTACCCTCTTCCTAGTTATGCCCAGATTAGAGATTATGCCCTAATCTCTCAGTTTAGCTGTGTCAGTTGGTGACTCTTCTTTTGGTTGTGTCTGTGGGCAGGCCCTTTCCTTGGCTGTGCCAGCCGCTCTATTGACTTCTGCTTCACTCGGGGAGCTGTTACAACTCTTTATTTATGCTGAAAATTGAGAAAGCTTCATCAAAGGTGTTAAATTCTCTCTTGCCACACAGACCATTTGGTAAGAAATTTCTCTTTGCTGGTCCCATGGCTCTCATCCTTTGTATAGCTGCTCCTTCTTTTCTGACGCTGGGCTCTTCTGTGTCTTCTGCTGTTTATTGCCAACTCACTGTATCTTGAGTGTTGTAGCTTTCCTTCTCTCTAATGAGTTTGAAAGGTTCTAATTTCAGGGTGCAACAAAGAAGACATATTCCAGTGCAGATTGTCCTTGATGGCAGTTGAAGGCTTAACCTCTGGAATTGGCCATTATATTCAATTTCAAGACATGGTCTTCTCACTAGACCTTAAATTAACTACAAACACTTAATTTGTATAGTAATTTACCAGATTCCATAAAGTGACTTAAAACAATAAGAAGTTTCTATGTATTTTATTTGCATATTTTACTGATCAAATGCCTTTCAAAATTGTAAATCAGTCAATAAATCATACTTTCTAGAATTAAAAACTCAAGATTAGAAAGAGAAATGAATTGTTGGGCCAAATGGTATCTCTATTTGCAACTTTTTGAGAAAGCACCATACCACCTTTCACAGTGGTTGCACCATATTACACTCCCACCAACTGTGAATAAGGGTTCCAGTTTCTCCACAACCTCACCAGCATTTGTTGCTTGCTGTTCTGTTAAATTTTGCTATTCTGACTGGGGTGAGATGATATCTCATAGTTGTTTTAATTCGCATCTACCTTAGAGCTAGGGATTTTGAATATTTCTTCATGTGTTTGTTAGCCATCTGAATGTCTTCTTTGGTGAAGTGTCTGTTCATATCCTGTGCCCATTTTTCAATTGGATTATTTACTTTTATCTTGTTGTGGTGCTCAAGTATTTTATAAATTTTGAATATAAGTCCCTTATCTGATATGTCATTACCAAATACTTTTTCCCAGTCTGCGACTTCCCTTTTTACCCTGTTGGAGAAGTTTTTGGATGTGCATAGGGATTTGATTCTTAGAAGATCCCACTACTGGGAATGTACTCCAAAGAGACCATAACTGACATCCAAGCAGATATATGCACACCAATATTTATTGTAGCTTTGTTCACAATAACAAGGAGTTGGAAACAACCTAAGTGCCCATCAACAAATGAATGGACAGAGAAGCTATGGTATATTCACACAATGGAATACTATGCTGCAAAAAGCAAGGAATTCATGCAATATTATTCAAAATGGGTGACTCTGGAGGACATTATGCTGAGTGAAGTATCTCAGTCACAAAAGGACAAATACTGTATAGTGCCACAGTTATAAAACAGGACTGACCTTGAGATTGGGGAGAGACTGAAAAAGACAGGTTCAATATGTATACTGCATTGAAACAGATGAGGGAGAAAATTGCTTAAAAGGGATATGTTTTTAGGTATTTTTGCCATGACAGGAATCCAGAGCGAAGGCTGTTTAGGGGAGTGTAGGCCTGGGGGAGGGCTTGTAAAACAACGAAAGAATCTTTCTTTTACTTTTCTAAGAGGTCAGAGTACTAGTGGGGAGGGTTGGGAGGGGAGAAAAGTGCAACAATAAATGAATGGAAATCCAAAGTCTGTAAATTTTTATTGAAATTAATAATAAATTTAAATAAAAGAAAATTAAATTTTTAAAAAAGAAATTAATTGTAACTCCAGTGTCATTGAGTTGATTCTGACTCAGAGGGCATTTGTACACAAACTAAAGAATGCCTAACTTTGTTCAGTCCTCACAATCACTACGGGGCTTGGACTCATTGTTGCAGTCATCGTATCAATCTATCTCCTTAAAGACTTTATTGTTTTTCACTGACCCTCTACTTTACCAGGAAGTCCCTTCTCTAGAAACTATACCCTTCTAAAACCATGCTCAAGGTATGTGATATGAAGTCTCATCATCATTATTGTACTGAACATTGTAGCTGCATTTCTTCTATGATAGATTTTTTTATTCTTCTGGTAGTCTTGGTATACTCAATATTCTTTACCATTACCACAATGTAGAGTCTTCTTATGTCTTACTTATTCATTGTCCAACTTCCACATGTACACGATGTGGTTAAAAATAGCATTGCTTGAGTGAGGTGTATCTTTGTTTATAAAATTAGATCATTATTCTTTTGTATTTCAGAAGGTCCTTCGGAACAGATGTGCCCCCTTGACTCCATGGCACCTAACAACAATAATGACAGATACACTGCTTGTTTTCTTGACTACAGCTTTCATGTTTATTGTGATTTGATATTGAATGTGGATTCAAGTAAAATTAAATTCTTGACAAAGTTAACACTTTCTCCGTGTATCCTGATGATGCTTTCTGTTCCAGTTGTGAGAATTTCTCTTGTCTTTATTAAATTTAATCTATGCTGAAAGTTACTCTTCTTAAATGTCATTGAGTATTTCAGATTTTCTTTATTTTCAACAAGAAAAGTTGAATCGTCTGTATATCACAAGCTGTTAATCAGTTATCCTTCAGTACTAATTCTACATTCTTCTTCATCTAATCCAGCTTCTTAGATTATTTTCTCTGTATATAGAATAAGTGAACATGCTGAAAATGTACAGCCTAGATAATCATATTTCTGGATTTAAAACTATATAGTATTCCCTTGGTTTTCAAATGACTGTCTTTATATTTATATAAAGGCAATCTTTTTGTAGTCTATATATACTTTTCTATATAGTCTTATGTAGTCTATATATATATATATATATATATATATATATATATGTTCCATATATATATTTTTTTTCTCAAAAGTTCCATATGTATATACATATGTTTTTTTCAAAAGTTCCATATGTGTGTGTGTGTGTGCATATATGTGTGTGTGTGTGTGTGTGTGTGTGTTTCTCAAACATAAAATATTCTGGAATTTCCATTCTTCTTAATATTTTCCCAGATCCATTATGATTTATACAGTCAAATAACTTTGTATAGTAAATAATACACAGAGGAACATCTTTCTTGTATCATCTACTTTTAGCCAAAATCTGTCTGATATTAGAAATGTTAGCCTTCCTTCCACATTATTTTCTGAATTTTGCTTGAATTTTCCAGTCCACTGTTCTTAAATTTTTTTTTGAAATTTCAATTTGAAGCTAAAGAAAATAAAAACATGAATCAGGAAAAGTCCATAAGAACAAAAATATACTTTAAGTATGTTGTTCTTGTTGATTGTCTTCAAGTCGAACACAGCTCATAGAGACACTATGAACAAAAGGCCTGAAGCCCCTCAACAGCTATCGACATTTATCAAAATTCATAGAGTTTCTAGAGGCAAGTGTTTAGGAAGTGATATCACTCCTGCTTCCAAAAGTATATCCTACCTGAACTTAAAACTCTCTTAAGATTAGATTTGATGTATTGAACACTCATGAACAGAGACCAGATGTGTTGTGAGATATTAAGAATCTTATTATACATTAAGAAAGTAAAAGGTCACTAAAAATACAGTAAAGCAACAACATGAGTTCTAGTAGAGTCTCTGATACTCATTGTGGAATGTAGAGAATCTAAAATTAAAGAAAGAAATGATGGTGTAAAAAATCCTAATAGAAAACTTCAAAGGGTGATTTCTTGAAAATTAAAAAAGTCTAACAACATGTGCAAAGACCTGGAACTAGAAAGAATACCTGTGGCATTTCTCAAGAAGGAAAAGCAGAAGAATAAACAAGTCAAACCTCAAATTTCAATGACAAAAGATTCTATGGGCAACATATTGAATGACAAAGAAAACTTCAGAAGACAAAGGGTTTAATACACTGAGTCACTGAACTAAGAATTGATCGAGCTCAAACATTTCAGGAATAGCATATGATCAAGAATAAATGGTACTAAAGAATTCTAAGCTACACTGAAGACAATGGTAAAAACGAAGTTTTCATAGTGTAAAATGGTGCAAACACTATGGAGGGCAATATGGTGCTTTCTCAAAAAGTTGGAATAGAAATACCATTTGACCCAGCAAGTCCATTACTAGGAATATACCCTAAAGAAACCAGAGCTGCCACTCAAACAGATATATGCACACCCATGTTTATTGCTATTATTCACAATAGCAAAGAGATGGAAGCAACACCAGCGTCCATTAACAAATGAATTGACAGAAAAACTATGGTATGTTCACACAATGGAAAACAATGCAGCACTGAAAAACAAGAAACTAATAAAATATTACACAACATGGGTAGTCCTAGGGGACAATATACTGAGTGAAATACCTCAGTCACAAAAGGACAAATATTGCATAACACCACTGTTACAAAACAGGACTGACATGGGGTTTGGGGGGAAACTAAGAAAAGAGTGGATAAATAATAAATACTATATTAGAACACAAGAAAGAAAGAAAATGTTTAAAAGAAATGTATAATTAGGCAATATACATACAACAGCACAGAAAAAGAAGTTCATTGCAAAAGGATTAGGGGAAGAAATTGTGCAACAATGAACAAATATTTAAAAAATAGTGAACTCGGGGGAGGGCGAAGGGAGGAAAAAGGAGGAAAATGTGCAATAGTGAATGAATGAAAGTCTAACTTTTGTATAAAGTTTGGTTAAAATGACTATTAAAATGAAAAAAAATATTAAAAAGATGAAGTTTTTAGGAGGCTGATGGAATAACAAAAACTTTACTTCAAGAAATTAGAAAGATAAATAATTGTCCAACAACTTTAGTAAATTGTTATCTGTTCCACCAGATCCTCTGGTGAAGAAGGAGGGGCAAACCCCTCCCGTGCCAGTAGGATCTGACTCGACAGTACACAACAACAACAACAAAATGAATAAAAAAAATATCTGTGCCCATCCCAGGAAAAATGTAATCACTAGAAAGTGGAAATTATAAAATAAAACAATTATCATCACATATAAATAAAACCTTGCTAAAGATAATTTTTTAAATATAACATATGGTGGTAAATATATCCATAATATTTTAATATCTACCCAAGACTACCAGAAGAATGTTAATTTGTGCGATATTGACTATACAAAGGCATTTGACTGTGTGGATCATAGCAAGTCATGGCTGACATTTAGAAGAATGGGAATACCAGAGAACTTAAGTATGCTCTTGCTAAAACTATACCTGGACCAGGAGACTGCTGTGCAAACACAGTAGGGGAACACTGCATGGTTTAAAATCAAGAAAAGAATGCATCACAGTTGTATTCTCTCTATTTAGCTATTTAGTCTGTATCTCTGAGAAGCTGGACTCTATGAAGTAGTGTGGCACCAAGATTGGAGGGAGACCCATAAATAACCTGCATTATGTGTATGACACAACCTTGAGAACTAAATGTAAAGAGGTCTTGAAGTACTTGTTGCAGAAGATCACAGAATGCAGCCTTCAGTATGGATTGCAACTCAATATCAAGAAAACTAAGATTGTTAACACTGGACCAATAGGCAACATCATGATCTATGGGGAAGAGATTGAAACTGCCAACAACTTGGATACACAATTAATACTCTTAGTACCAGTAGTCAGAAAATAAGGAGATGCATTGCACTGGGAATGTCTACAGTTAGGGACCTCTCCAAATTATTGGGGAGTAATAATGTCATTTTGAGAACTAAGGTGCATCTGATTCAGGCCATAATCTTTCCAATTACTTGTTATGCATCTGAGAGCTGGACAATGAATAAGGATGACAGAAGAAGAACTGATGCCTCTGAGATCTGGTGTTGGAAAAGAGCACTGAATATCGAATGGATTGGCAAAAAACCAAACATGTATTTTGGAGAGAGGGCAGCTGGAATGATGAGGCTTTACCTCACATACTTTGAGCATGGATGGACAATTCCTTGGAGAAGAATATGATGCTAGAAATGGCAAAGGAGAGGAAGATGCTCCGCCAGGTGGATCAACTGGATCGACATGGTGACCATCCCAATGGGCTCTTTTACGTCAGGAAGTGTGAGGATGGCACAGGATAGAACAGGTTTCAAATCTTTTGTTCATAGGGTCACTATGATTCATACTTGACTCAACAACACGTAACAATAAAAACAACAATTACAAATTATATAGTATTATTGCGATAGTATTAGCAGTTGTTGTGTCAATTTCAAATCATTGACACTTCATATATGCAGAGTAGAACTCTTCAAAGCTGTGAACTTTCGTTGTCTTCCAAGATTCCTTAGTGTACGTTTCAGACATGGACCTTTTGGCTAGTAATTGAATGTTTGACAACTGCACCACTCAAAGTTTCATTACTTTTTTCTATTTATACACAACTATATACATATATATGTTGTTTCTGTTGTTACGTGCTGTAGGGTCAATATTGACTAGGAAATGACCCTTTAATACATTTTAACAGAATGTAAAAGGAGAAGACTAGTAATCTTTCTCCTTTAGTATAGCTGTGTATTCAAATTGCCTGCCTTTAGATTGTGTTGTAGTGGTTGTTGTTATGTGCTGTTGAGTTGCCTGCAATTCATAGTGAGCCTAAGAACAATAGCTCTGAAGCCTGCCTTGGCCTGAGCCAGTCTCACTGGCTCCAGCCCACCTACCCTCATCAGTTCATCTCATCCAAGGTCTTCCTTTCCTATGTCATTCCTTCTCCCTTCCTAGCATGATGTCCTTCTCTAAGCATAAGTCTCTCTTGGCCACATGTCCAAAGTATGTGAAATGGAGCTTCAAAATAAAAGCCTCCAAGGAAAAACTTAGTTTCACCCTCTCCAAGACAGATCTGTTTGTTTTCTTGGCTGTCCAAGACTCTTCTGCAGCACCACAATTGAAAGGCACCAATTCTTCTTCTGTCATCCTTAGTCATTGTCCAGCTCTCTGATGCATAAATAATTGAAAAGACTATGACGTGGATCAGGCCTACCTGAGTCTCTAGACTGACATCGATGCTTCTCCGTACTCTGGAGAGATCCCTGAAAGCAGATTTACCTGATGGAATTAATCTTTTGATTTCCTGAGTGCTAGTGCCAAGAGTGTGGATTGTGGAGCCAAGCAAGTTGTAACTAATAACAAACTCAATCTCTTCT
>NW_006399808.1:11391975-11393079 GCF_000299155.1 Elephantulus edwardii | reverse complement strand
CTTCTGTGATTTCAAACACATCAGCTGATGGTAGTTCCTTATGTTGGGATCAGTGTCTCTGAAGTATAGTCGCAATATTTATCGGTCCAAGGTGATGCATCCTGTAGAATTGCTCCTGGTGTCTCCGATTACCTGGGAAGATGGGGAGGTCTGCGGGGTCTTTCTGCCGGAACGGATGTCACGTGCTCCTGGTGTCTCCGAAATAAATAGTAGTGAGAGAAAGAAACAGAGAGACAAAGAGAGAAAAATGTTAATTAAATTGGTATCATATTTTGCATTAAATTCTCCTTGGTTATTTAAAGTCTTAGACGATACACAATTTTTCTGACTGAGTGACAAATCATACGAAGCTTTTTTAAACATTTAAGTATTTGTATAGAGTTTCCCGTTCTTTTAAAGAATATGCTTATGCTAACATATCTATTAAAGATATTCTTTTAAATAACTTGAGAACTGGACAACAAAATCCAAAAGTTTAAAAATTTAAAGGTTTTTTTGTTTATATATAGTAATACTTTTACAGTATGTTTCATTCATATATATTTTCCCTACTAGTTTATTTACAAAATTTGAATAAAAATTTGAACAAATTCTTTGCATTTCCCTCACCCCCCCATAAAATTATACAGCTCAGTGATTAATCCCGTCTTCCCCCTGCACATCCACATTCATCTGCTTCCAACCTCTCCCACCCCTCCTGGATCCTTATACTTATTCAACAACAGCAGTTTTATACAAGAAAAAAAATCATAGTATTTCATAGTGATTTTAATTCTACTTTAAAAAGCGTTCTGGGTTTTGTTGTTGTTGTTGTGTGGTTTTGGTTTATTTATTAACTGTCTTTAATGCCTAATAGATCAATTTGCTCCTTTTGTAAAAGGAGCCATACTCAGCTTTCTCAAAACTAGTCAGCTTGATACCTTTTCACAGCACTGCTCCAATTTATTATGGATGTAGGTGGTGCCTACATGACTCAGGCCTTAAATATTGTTACTGATTTGATCTTGATTTTTTTTGATCAGTGTGAAGAATGAATAGAACTAAAGCTAAAAACCAAGTTTCTATTACATAGCAAAAATTTACAAACAGTCATATGTTTTTGTG
>NW_006399808.1:11389237-11390950 GCF_000299155.1 Elephantulus edwardii | reverse complement strand
CCAAGATCCATCTGACACCAGCAAAGTTACATTTCATTACAATACTTTGTCTTCCTTCGCTGCCCTTTGAAATCTTCTGTTCAGTTTCTGAGCTTCTTGATTTCTTCCCTTTGCTTTGTCTTCTTAAGGCTCTAGTGCAATATTCAGAGTGCCTTCTGACATCCATTTTGGTGTTTTTTTTTCTTCTTCTTCAGTGTTTGTAATGATCATTTGCTTTATTCATGAATGATCTTCTTGATATCTTCCCACAGCTCATCTGGTCTTTGTTCATTCCTGAGCTGGTTTTTCAATTCAGAGAGGATAGACTAAAGATGAAACTTTTATTCCTGTGGATATGATTTGATCTTCTTTAGCTTTAATTTGAACTTGCACATTAGTTGATTGTCTATTCCACAATCAGCACCTCATCTAATTTTCACTGCTGATATTGAACTTCTCCTATGATTCTTTCCACAGATGTAATCTATTTGATTCATATGAATACCATCAGATGAAATCCATGTGTATAGACTGTGTTTATGTTTCTTATAAAAGCTATTTCCAATGAAAAAATATCATTGTGCAGAATTCTTTCATTCTATCCACAGCCTCATTTCTGTCACAAAGTCCGTATTTTCTGAATACTGATCCTTCTTTCAGGTTCCCAACTTGTGCATTGAATCACTCATTATTGTTTATGCATCTTGGTTTCATGTTTGATTGATTGCTGCCTGCAAAAGTTGGTAGAAATTATCTATTCCTTCCTCTTTGTCTCTGTTTATTAGTGCGTAAATGTGAATGATAGTGGTATTACTAGGTTTTCCTTGTTTGCATATGAATATAATCTACATTGAGCTTAGATGGATCTAGAAACAACCTTTTTAACTGTGAAAGTGATCTCCTTTGTTTTTCTCACCTTTTCATCTCCCAAGTAGTAGATCATATGATCATCTGATTCAAAATGTTCCATGTTAATTCATCTTATTTTATGAATACCTAACATTTTCAACATTTGTGTATTCTATTTCTGTCTTAAGGATATCCAGTTTTCTTACATTCATGCTTTACACATTCCAGTTCCAATCATTAGTTTCTGCTTACAATTGTTCCTCCTCCTTGGTGTTTCCAAACCTGAGGGCTCAGCGTCGATTGCCGTATCTCATCATCCCTGATACATTTGAGCTTATTGCCAGAGACCTTACATCAGTGTAGTTTACTGAGGGTGTTCCTCTCCATTGCTGTCCTTCCACCTTTCCTAGCATGATGTCCTTCCCCCAGGAACAATCTCTCCTTGCAGCATGCCTAATGTATATGAAATGAAGCTTTGTGATCATTGCCTCCAAGAAGCATGCTGTATGTACCTTCTCCAAAACATATCTTTTGTTCTTTTGGCAGTCCCTGGGATATTCAGTCTTCTTCTCCACATCACAGTTCAACACCATCAATTTTTCTTCTGTCATCTTTATTCATTGTCTGGCTATCAGCATTTCTAGTGATTGAAATGACCGTGATCTGAATCAGATGTACCTAATCCTCAGACTCACATCATTTGTAGAGGTTCCTGACTTCAGACTTTTCCAGTATAATATGTTTCCTTAAATCATGACTGCTGCTACCAAGTGTATTGGTTATGGATCCAAGTAAGATGGAGTGCTTGATAGTTTCAGTATTTTCTCCCTCTAGCATGACATTGCCTATTAACCTATTGATGAGAATTTTGGTTTCCTTGACATT
>NW_006399808.1:11385059-11388057 GCF_000299155.1 Elephantulus edwardii | reverse complement strand
AATTTCTCCTCTGTCTTTGTAGTGACCTTTTGCTCTCTCTCTTTTTTATTACACCAGTTTATTTAAAAAATTTGAATCCATTGTTTTTCAGATCCAATTCTTCCATTTCCCTCACTCCCCTCATCCAGTTGTACAACCCCACGATTAATCTTGATGATATTCTTGATGTTATCTCACACCTCATCTGACCTTTGATCATTAGTGTTCAATAGTTCCAACCTATTATTAAGGTGCCTTTTAAATTCAGGTTATATAGAATCATATTTTGATTCTAGTGAACTTGTTATCATTTTCTTTAGCCTCAATTAGAACTTGCATATGAGTGATTGATGGTCTCTTCT
Source organism: Elephantulus edwardii (assembly GCF_000299155.1). Taxonomy (NCBI): domain Eukaryota; kingdom Metazoa; phylum Chordata; class Mammalia; order Macroscelidea; family Macroscelididae; genus Elephantulus; species Elephantulus edwardii. The sequence goes on along the minus strand of NW_006399808.1, from coordinate 11,387,716 downwards.
ACAGTTAGCATCTAGCCTGGTTTTAACTGCTAATATTGAGCTTCTTCAATGATTCCTTCCACAGATGTAGTCAATCTGATTCCTATACAGTCCATGTGTAAAATCCATCTGTTAAGATCCATGTGTAAAGTCACTGCATGTGTTTTTTAAAAAAATTATTTGCAATGAATAAGTCATTAAACATATAACATATTCTATCATTCTATATCAGCCTCATTTTTTCCGTCAAGTTCATGCTTTCCAACTACTCTTCCTTCTTCATTGTTTCCAACTTTTCATTCTAGTCACTAATTATCATTAACATAACTTGATTGTACATTTGATCAATTTTACACTACAAGATTTGGTAAAAATCTTTAATTTTCTCTTCTTTGGCTTTAGCTGTTAGTGAAATATTTGAATAATAGTCACATTAACATATATTCCTCATATTCATGTGGATAATATCCTATTACTCACAACATTGTACTTTATGGTAAAGCTTGAACTTGCCTTTTTAATTTATAAGTCTGTCTTGGAGAGGGTGAAACCAAGTCTCTCCTTGGAGGCTGGGATTTTGAAGCTCCATCTCACATACTTTGGACATGTGGCCAGGAGAGATTATTCCTTGGAGAAGCATATCATGCTAAGAAGGGTGGAGGGACAGCACAGGAGAGGAAGACCCGAGATGAGATAGATTAATACAATATCTGGGGAATAGCAGGCTGGCGTGTTGGAATTAGTGAGACTAGCTCAGGACAGGGAAGGGTTCAGAGCTGCTGTACATAGGGTCACTATACATTACAGGGTTCCTATAGGTCGCAGGTGACTCAGCAGCACATAACAACAATGACAACAACAACATACTATATTGGTTGTTTTATTTAAGATTCTCATTTAGAGTCAACAAGACCTTAGGGAGGGACTTTGTATCTAAAAGATGGTTGTTATTATATTTTGGAGGAACATTCTTCCAAGTGTTACAATGCTCTTCTGTCAAAATGCTGTACTGAGGTAACCTGGGGTTTCTGTGATGCTGAACCTTGTGCCATTGGGGAGTTAAATGCATAATGGTTACCCATGGTGAGCAGTGTTTAATGGAGCTTCCAGTTTAAGACAGTTTTAGAAGCAGGAGTGGCATCCACTTCGTAAACAACACACCTCTGAAAACTCTATGAACTTTGAGAAACAATGATAGTTATAGAAAGGCTTCATGTCTTTTGTTCATAGGGTCACTGAGCCATGCTTGACTTGACAGCAATCAAAAACAACAACAACAACAACAACAACAACAACAACACTAAATATAAGGGAGCTTGGGTAGCCTAGTGGTAAGAAACAGCACTGCAATGCCAAAGATGTGTGGTTTAAGTCCACCAAGAGCTCTGCAAGAGTAGGATGGACAATCTCCTCCTGTGCAGTTAACCGCCTCTAAAAACCCACTGAAGGGTCAGCTATGGGTTGGTTCCAACTCAACAGTACACTACAACAACAACAACTACACTAAATATAAATAAGGAACTCTGATTATATTGTGGGTATAAAGTTGCACTATCAATCCAAAGGCAAAATTTTCAAATTCACCAGCTGCTCTGGGGGAGAAAGATGAGAAATCTCCTCTCATAGGATTTACAGCCTCTAAGAAGTGGTATCCACTTCCTAAACAACATGCCTCCAGAAACTTTATGAACTTTGATAAATGCCGATACTTATAGAAAGACTTCAGGCCTTTGTTCATAGGGTTGTGAGTTGTGCTTGACTCGAAGGCAATTAACAACAACAAAAACCCATTGGAGGGCTAGCTGTAAATTACAAATTGCATCTATTTGGCAGCACATAACAATGAAAACAGATATAAATAAAAGCTGCTTTTTTTTAAGAATCCTAAATATTTAAGAGTGCATAGGAGTCTTGAGTCCTGTAAATTTGAGAAGTGCTGCAAAGATAACCAGTTCATAGCTGAGGCGTATTGAGGGAGAAATCATTGAGAGTTTCTACTCAGATGTAAGTATGTTTACCAAAGACAAACAGAAAATCCAGAATGAAAGGTTCTTTTATGCTATGATTTCCCCCCCCAGTTAATATGGGATGTCAAGCTTGGGAGTAGTGGTGGAGGGGTAGCACAAGAGAGGAAGACCCTCGATGAGATGAATTGATTCAGTGCCTGGAGTAAAAGGGGCGTAGGTGTATCAGAGAGAATGAGATTGGCACAGGATAAGGCAGAGTTTAGGGTTGTTGTACATAAGCTCACTATGAGTCTCAGGCGACTCAATAACACATAGCAACAACAACAACAATATGAGTGAACAAGTACAGCCCAACGATTCTGACATAGTTGCATAAAAGAGACACTGTTCTTATTCTTACTCATTATGTATAAAGTACTAAAAAAAGTGTCATATATCAAATTCTGCACTGCCTAAAAAATGTAGTATTAAAAAGATGCTTTAGAAAAGAAGTTTTTGTTCTTGGCTTGAAGAGTTAGCTGCGTCCTTTATAATGTTTTTAAAAGATATTTTATTTCGAGGAATAAAAGATGAGGTAAAATTATCTCTCTATGCAGATGATATGATAGTATACTTAGAAAATCCTAAAGACTCAGCAAGAAAACTATTGGACATGGTTGACCAATTCAGCAAAGTAGCAGGATACAAGATCAACGTAAAAAAATCAGTCGG
>NW_006399808.1:11379293-11383989 GCF_000299155.1 Elephantulus edwardii | reverse complement strand
GAGGATGTGGAGAAACTGGAACTTTTATTCACTGTTGGTGGGAATGTAAAATAGTTCAACTGTTGTGGAAAACGGTGTGGCACTTTCTCAAAAAATTGCAAATAGAGATATCATTTGACCTGGCAATCCCATTACTGGGAATATACCCCAGAGAGACCATAACTGCCATCCAAGCAGATACATGCACACCCATGTTTATCGCAGCTTTGTTTACAATAGCAAAGAGTTGGAAGCAACCTAAGTGCCCATTAACAAATGAATGGATAGAGAAGCTGTGGTATATTCACACAATGGAATACTACACCACACTGAAAAACAAGGAACTCGTGCAGTATTATTCAAAATGGTTGACCTGGAGGACATTATGCTGAGTGAAATGTCTCAGTCACAAAGGGACAAATCCTACATGGTGTCACTGTTGTAAATGGGTCTGACATCAGGGTTGGGGTAAGACAGAAAAAACTGGATAAATTATGTATACCGTATTGAAACAGATAAGGAAAAGAACAGATTAGAGGCGATATATGATTGAGTATTATGGTTAGCGCAGGAATCCAGAATTAAGGTAGCATAGAGAAGTATACTCGTGGTGGGAGGCTGGGGTGAAGAGATGGGGGAATTGTATACCAATGAAGGATTTTTTTATTTCTAAAAGAGATTTTATTTCATTGATCCATAAAGTTGAACTCAGGCAGAAAAACTTATCAGGTTTTAAAAATTATTATTATTAAGAGAAAGGATTTTTGATCTAAAAAAGAGAATCTGTGTGACAGACTGATTAGAGTTAATATCATAAAAGACATTAGAGAAATTTTTACGGCCAGGAAAAAAAATAAAGATATTTTACCATCAAATTTACCTGAATGGGTTAAACTGCATCAGCTATTACTGAAGAGGTTTTTATTATCTATCTTTGCTGCCTCTCCTCCATTTCCTGCTTTGTGTGCTGGTTGAGAAAACTATTTCAAGGGCCTAGAAGCTAATTTTTTATGTCAGTGTGACATTTCCCTTGTTTCTTTTGGTTGAAAAAAATTTGAGATTCTCATTAGTCCCTGATTGGTGTTCTCAAGGAGGCCAACTATTGATTTCAGAAAATTCCTTTCCTGTACTTTTCTGTAAATGTGTGCAATAGCTGCCAACACCATACTCTGGAGCCCAAACTGTTTTGCAGTAGAAAGGCAGACACTTAACTGAAAATCTGACCTTCAGAATTCCTATAGGATGTAAAGAGAATTGTCTGCTATTTTAAGATTTCTTTTCTCCTACTACAAAGCTGTAAGTTATAACTGAAATTATCAAGTAATTAAAACACATTTAGACAAGTAATTAATTGAATTAGTGAGCTTTTTTTTCTTGATGGTGGGGTAGGTAAATGATCTTTGTACCTGGCAGAAGGCTAGCACTTAATCACTGCTTACTGATTTCTATTAGTAAGATTGTTATGTTGTTGTTATGTGCCATTGAGTCACCTGTGATTCTTTGCGACCTTACGTACAACAGCCCTAAACCCTGCTCTGTCCTGTGCCAATCTCACTGTCTCCGACACACCTACCTCCATTACCCAGTCACTGAATCAATCCACCTAATAGAGGATTTTCCCCTCCTGTCCTATCCCTCCATCCTCCCAAGCATGACATCCTTCTCCAAGGACTGGTCCTTCCTTATAACATGTCCAAAGTATGTCAGATGAAACTTCAGAATCCTTGCCTGCAAGGAGCAGCCTGGTTTAACCCTCTCCAGGATGAACCTGTTCATTTTCTTAGCAGTCCATGGTATATTCAATACTCTTCTTCAACACCACAGCTCAAAGGTATCAATTCTCCTTTTGTCTCCCTTAGTCATTGTCCAGCTCTCTGATGCATAGCGAGTGATTACAAAGACCATGGCCTGTATCAAACACACTTTAGTCTCGAGAATGACACCATTGCTCTTCAGTACTTTGGAGAGGTCACTAGCAGTCGATTTTCCCATTGCAATACGTCTTTTATTTTGCTAGCTGCTGGTGCCAAGAGTGTTGACTGTGGAGCCAAGCAAACTAAAGCTGTTAACAATCTCAATCACTTCACCATCCATCCTGATGCTTCCAATTGGTCCAGTGGTGAGAATCTTTGTCTTCTTGATATTGAGCCTCAATCCATATTGAAGGCTGCAGTCCTTGACCTTCTGCAGCAAGAGCTTCAGGTCCAGAAGTCCTACTTATGTTTGTTAGTCTCCATGATTATGTTAACAATTTGCAAAGGTTTATGAGATTTTAGAGTCACAAGAATAATTTACTCATGTGTGAAAAATAAGCTATATTGACTGATATATTAATTTAAAGTTTTAAATTTTTCTTCTTCTATATACTAAGATAAATGTAATTTATAGTCTTCTAGTTCTTCACATTGCTAAATTTGGACCCTATCTAACATTTTCTCCCTCAGTTTCCTTTTCTGCTACCAAGAATAGCTATCCCAGAACAATTGATCGTGCTCCTGGGAAACCTAGACTTAGATCAAGAAGCTGTTGTCTGAACAGAGCATGAAAACCCTGCATGGTTCAAAATCAAGAAAGGAGTGTATCAAGGATGTATCCTGTCCCCATACCTCTTCAATCTACCTGCAGAACAAATCACTTGGGAGGCTGGACTTCATGAAGAAGAATGTGGCATCAGAATTAGAAAACAACCTGCGTTATACAGATGATACAACCTTCTTTGCCAAAACTGAGGACTTGAAACATTTAATTACAGAAAGTCAAGGACTGCGGCCTTAACTATGGATTTCATCTCAACATGAGGAAGACAAAGATCTCACCACCAGGACAATCAGTAGCATCATGATGGATGGAGTAAAGATTAAGCTTGCTAACAATTTCCTCTTGCCGTGATCTGCAGTTGACACTCTTCACGTCAGCAGGCAGGAAATCAAAAGATGAGTTATTTTAGGAAAGTCTATTGTCAGGAACATCTCTAGAGTACTTAAGAGCAACAATATCCCTATGAGACTAAACTGTGCCTGTCCAAGCCATGATCTTCACAGTTGTTTGCTATGACAAAAGCTGGACGATGACTAAGGATGAGAGAAGAACTGATGCCTTTGAATTGTGGTGCTGGAGAAGATTATTGAAAATACCTTAGACTGCCGAAAGAACAAACAAGTCTGTCCTGGAGAGGGTAAAACCAAATTGCTCTTTGAAGGTAAGATTTTTGAAACTCCATCTGACATCTTTGGGCATGTTGCCAGGAATGACAGGTTCTTGCAGAAGGATATCATGCTTGGAAAGGTAGAGAGTCAACACAGGAGAAGAAGACCCCAAATGAGATGGAAAGACGCGGGACACAGGCATATAGGTTAGTATGCTAGAGATGGTGATATTGGCTCAGGATAGGGTAGGGTTCAAAGCTATTGTTCATAAGGTCACTATGAGTCATAGTTAACTAAATGGCACATAAAAGTAACCACTTACATAAAATATATATAGGAGTAAGATTTTTCAGTCCAAATATCAATTAATCTTCCAGTCATGTTAACACAAATGAAACTAAAATCAGACCAAATAATAGTAAAATGAAGAAATAGTACTTTTATAATATTTCTATTAAAGTTGAGATAAGAAGGGAATGAGAGTTCAAAACATTGGAATACAAATTTCAGTTCTTATCATTATATTTTTCTCATTTAAAGAAAAATATTTTTCATATACTTTAAAGGAAGTTCTGTAGGTGGCCTAGTGGCAACAAGTTGGACTGTCATCCTAAAGGCACGTGTTTTAAATCCACTAGCTGCTCTGAAGGCAACCTCTTTCTGTGACTGCCTCTAAAAACCCATTGGAAGGTCAGCTATGGATTGGTTCTGACTCAATGCCACACAAGAATGACAAGAACATTTATTTTGCCAAGTAAAATTGTCTGCTACATTCCAAATCATATGCTATCCCCTCATGTCATGCTTGAAAAAGTAGAGGGTTTGTGAAAGAAAGCCCTCAGCTGGATGACACAATGACTGCAACAATATACTTGGGCGTTACAGAGATGATGGGGATAGAGCTGAATAGGATAAGGTTTTAATCTGTTGTTCGTAGTGTCACTATAAATCATAGTTGACACTACCTAACCATAACAATTTATTATAAAACCTCTTCAGCTAGGAGTTATCATTATCATGGACCTTCTTTTTATCTATTCAAATTCTTCTAACTCTGCAAAACATACACCAAATGAGGTTTTTTTATGATAATCCCTCATTTAATTCAACTCCAAAGAGATTTATGTTCCTATAAACATGGCTCAATATATTGAATCAGACATTTATCATTAACTCTTTAAGGACATTATCTATCTATGATCTTGTCTGATGCATACCTTATTCATTGCATAGTCTTTAAAGATAATATTTTTTCTCTAAATTTGGGAGCCCTATAAAGCATAGTATCTTGCATGCAATTAATTTTGTTGTTGTTACGTGGCATCGAGTGGTTTGTGACTCATAGCGACCCTATGAACAAGAGCCCTAAATGCCGTTCTATCCTGTGCCAACCTCACTGTCTCAAACACATTCATTCCCACTACTCCACTCACAGAATCAATCCATTTCATTGAGGGTCTTCCTCTCCTGCGCGGTTCCCTCCACTCTTCCAAACATGATGTCCCTCTCCAAAGACCAGTCCCTCCTTGAAACATGCCCAAAGTATGTCAGACGAAGCTTCAGAATTCTTG